>NC_092224.1:49971926-49998745 GCF_036320965.1 Panulirus ornatus
CAGATGATATAACAGGGATAGATCGACCAGAGAACATAAGGATACATCAACCAACGGATATAACAGGAATAGATCGACCTGAGGATATAACAGGGATAGATTAGTCAAAGTAGGTAACAGGAATGGATCAACAAGAGGACATAACAAGGATAGGTCTACTAGAGGATATAACAGGGATAGATCAAGCAGAGGATATAACAGGAATAGATCAACAAGAGGACATAATAAGAACAGATTAACCACATGACATAACAGGGATTATCGACAAGAGAACATAACAGGGATAGATCAATCATAGAATTATCAGGGATGAATCGACAAGATGACATAACAAGAACAGATCGACCAGAGGAAATAACAGGAATAGATAGAACAGAGGACATAACAGGGATAGATCGACGAAAGAACACAACAGGGATGCATCAACCAAAGGATATAACAGAGATAGATCGACCTGAGGATATATCAGGGATAGATTATTCAAAGTAGATAACGGGAATAGATCAACCTGAGGACATAAGATGGATAGGTCTACCAGAGGATATAACGGGGATAGAACCAACAAAGGATATAACAGGGATAGATCAACATGAGGACATAATAAGAATAGATCAATCAAAGGACATAACAGGGATAGAGCAACCAGAGGATATAGCAAGGATAGATCGACCAGAGGACTTAACATCGATGTATCAACGACAGGACACAAAAGGGATAGAAATACCAGAGGACAACAAGAATAGATCGACTAGAGGATTTAGCATGAACAGATCAACCATAGGACATAACAGGGATAGATCGACAATAGACATAACAGGAACAATTCAATCATAGAATAATCAAGTCACCAAGAGAATATAATAAGGATAGATCGAACAGATGACATAGCAAGGATAGATCGACCAGATGACATAAAAGATGTAGATCATCCAGAAGATATAAAAAGGATAGATCACACAGAGAACCGTGATACTTCAAACAGATAACATGAGAAGAATAGATCGACCAGAAGACATAATAGGGATAGATCAACCAGATATCTTATCAGGGACAGATCAACCATAGGACATAACAGGGATAGATCGACAATAGACATAACAGGAACAATTCAATCATAGAATGATCAAGTCACCAAGAGAATATAACAAGGATAGATCGAACAGATGACATAGCAAGGATAGATCGACCAGATGACATAAAAGATGTAGATCATCCAGAAGATATAAAAAGGATAGATCACACAGAGAACCGTGATACTTCAAACAGATAACATGAGAAGAATAGATCGACCAGAAGACATAATAGGGATAGATCAACCAGATATCTTATCAGGGATAGATCAACCAGAGAACATAACAGGGATAGATTGACCAGAGGACATGACAGGCAGTGATTAACCAGATGTTATAACAAGGATAAATCGACAAGGGGACATAACAGGGATAGATCAACCAGAGGAAATAACAGGGATAAACTGACCACAGGACATAACAGGGATAGATCAACCACAGCACAAAACAGGGATAGAAAGACCAGAAGATATAACAGGAATACATCAATCACAAGACATAACAGGTATAGAACGACCAAAGAACACAACTGGAATAGACAAACCAGGGCACATAACAAGAAAAGATCGACCAGAAAACATAACAGGATAGATCAACCAAAGGACATAACAGGAATACATTGATCAGAGGACATAACAGAGACACATCAACAACAAGAAACGACGGTGGTATATCGACCAGAGGGAATAACTGGGATGGATAGAATAAACGACATAAAAAGGATAGATCGAGGACATAATAGGAATAGATCAAAAGAGGACATAACAAGGATAAATCAAACATAACTGGGAAAAATCGAGCGTAGGATGTAACATGAACAGATAAACCAAAGTACATAACAAAACAAATCAACCAGAGACCATAGCAGAGAGAGATCAACCAGAGAACATAACAGAGATAGATCAACCAGAGAACATAACAGAGATAGATCAACTAGAGGATATAACAGAGATAGATCAACCAGAGAACATAACAGAGATAGATCAACCAGAGAACATAACAGAGATAGATCAACCAGAGAACATAACAGAGATAGATCAACCAGAGAACATAACAGAGATAGATCAACCAGAGAACATAACAGAGATAGATCAACCAGAGGATATAAAACGTATAGATCAACCAGAATACATAACAAGGATAGATCAACCAGAGGACATAACAAAGATATATCGAACACAGGACATACAAGAATATATCATTCAGAGGAAATAAGGATAGATCAACCAGAGGATATATCAGGGATAGATCAAACAGAGGATACAAGAAGGATAGATCGACCAGAGGAAATAACAGGGATAAATAAACAAGAGGACATAACTGGGATAGATCAACCATATAGGGACTGAGCGTGAACGAATGTGGCCTGGCTGAAGCGGTAGGAAATGATTGAAGCCAAGTTAGTATGAATATGTACATGTGTACATATGTATATCTACTTATGCATATGTATATGTATGCATATGTACGTGAACGGACACCTATGTATATATACGTATATATGAGTGGATGGGTCTTTCTTCGTCTGTTTCCTGGCACCACCTCGCTGATGCGCGAAACGGCGATCAAGCGTGGTATAGATAATAAATAGATAAATAGATAAATGAAAAAAATGAAAAAAAAAAAAAAAAAAAAGGAGAGATAGGTAGTATGTTTGAGGAAAGCAACCTGGATGTTTTGGCTCTGAGTGAAACGAAGCTCAAGGGTAAAGGGGAAGAGTGGTTTGGGAATGTCTGGGGAGTAAAGTCAGGGGTTAGTGAGAGGACAAGAGCAAGGGAAGGAGTAGCAATACTCCTGAAACAGGAGTTGTGGGAGTATGTGATAGAGTGTAAGAAAGTAAATTCTCGATTAATATGGGTAAAACTGAAAGTTGATGGAGAGAGGTGGGTGATTATTGGTGCATATGCACCTGGGCATGAGAAGAAAGATCAAGAGAGGCAAGTGTTTTAGGAGCAGCTGAATGAGTGTGTTAGTGGTTTTGATGCACGAGACCGGGTTATAGTGATGGGTGATTTGAATGCAAAGGTGAGTAATGTGGCAGTTGAGGGAATAATTGGTATACATGGAGTGTTCAGTGTTGTAAATGGAAATGGTGAAGAGCTTGTAGATTTATGTGCTGAAAAAGGACTGATGATTGGGAATACCTGGTTTAAAAAGCGAGATATACATAAGTATACTTATGTAAGTAGGAGAGATGGCCAGAGAGCGTTATTGGATTACGTGTTAATTGACAGGCGTGCGAAAGAGAGACTTTTGGATGTTAATGTGCTGAGAGGTGCAACTGGAGGGATGTCTGATCATTATCTTGTGGAGGCTAAGGTGAAGATTTGTATGGGTTTTCAGAAAAGAAGAGTGAATGTTGGGGTGAAGAGGGTGGTGAGAGTAAGTGAGCTTGAGAAGGAGACCTGTGTGAGGAAGTACCAGGAGAGACTGAGTACAGAATGGAAAAAGGTGAGAACAATGGAAGTAAGGGGAGTGGGGGAGGAATAGGATGTATTTAGGGAATCAGTGATGGATTGCGCAAAAGATGCTTGTGGCATGAGAAGAGTGGGAGGTGGGTTGATTAGAAAGGGTAGTGAGTGGTGGGATGAAGAAGTAAGAGTATTAGTGAAAGAGAAGAGAGAGGCATTTGGACGATTTTTGCAGGGAAAAAATGCAATTGAGTGGGAGATGTATAAAAGAAAGAGACAGGAGGTCAAGAGAAAGGTGCAAGAGGTTAAAAAAAGGGCAAATGAGTGTTGGGGTGAGAGAGTATCATTAAATTTTAGGGAGAATAAAAAGATGTTCTGGAAGGAGGTAAATAAAGTGCGTAAGACAAGGGAGCAAATGGGAACTTCAGTGAAGGGCGCAAATGGGGAGGTGATAACAAGTAGTGGTGATGTGAGAAGGAGATGGAGTGAGTATTTTGAAGGTTTGTTGAATGTGTTTGATGATAGAGTGGCAGATATAGGGTGTTTTGGTCGAGGTGGTGTGCAAAGTGAGAGGATTAGGGAAAATGATTTGGTAAACAGAGAAGAGGTAGTGAAAGCTTTGCGGAAGATGAAAGCCGGCAAGGCAGCAGGTTTGGATGGTATTGCAGTGGAATTTATTAAAAAAGGGGGTGACTGTATTGTTGACTGGTTGGTAAGGTTATTTAATGCATGTATGACTCATGGTGAGGTGCCTGAGGATTGGCGGAATGCGTGCATAGTGCCATTGTACAAAGGCAAAGGGGATAAGAGTGAGTGCTCAAATTACAGAGGTATAAGTTTGTTGAGTATTCCTGGTAAATTATATGGGAGGGTATTGATTGAGAGTGTGAAGGCATGTACACAGCATCAGATTGGGGAAGAGCAGTGTGGTTTCAGAAGTGGTAGAGGATGTGTGGATCAGGTGTTTGCTTTGAAGAATGTATGTGAGAAATACTTAGAAAAGCAAATGGATTTGTATGTAGCATTTATGGATCTGGAGAAGGCATATGATAGAGTTGATAGAGATGCTCTGTGGAAGGTATTAAGAATATATGGTGTGGGAGGAAAGTTGTTAGAAGCAGTGAAAAGTTTTTATCGAGGATGTAAGGCATGTGTACGTGTAGGAAGAGAGGAAATTGATTGGTTCTCAGTGAATGTAGGTTTGCGGCAGGGGTGTGTGATGTCTCCATGGTTGTTTAATTTGTTTATGGATGGGGTTGTTAGGGAGGTAAATGCAAGAGTTTTGGAAAGAGGGGCAAGTATGAAGTTTGTTGGGGATGAGAGAGCTTGGGAAGTGAGTCAGTTGTTGTTCGCTGATGATACAGCGCTGGTGGCTGATTCATGTGAGAAACTGCAGAAGCTGGTGACTGAGTTTGGTAAAGTGTGTGGAAGAAGAAAGTTAAGAGTAAATGTGAATAAGAGCAAGGTTATTAGGTACAGTAGGGTTGAGGGTCAAGTCAATTGGGAGGTGAGTTTGAATGGAGAAAAACTGGAGGAAGTGAAGTGTTTTAGATATCTGGGAGTGGATCTGGCAGCGGATGGAACCATGGAAGCGGAAGTGGATCATAGGGTGGGGGAGGGGGCGAAAATTCTGGGGGCCTTGAAGAATGTGTGGAAGTCGAGAACATTATCTCGGAAAGCAAAAATGGGTATGTTTGAAGGAATAGTGGTTCCAACAATGTTGTATGGTTGAGAGGCGTGGGCTATGGATAGAGTTGTGCGCAGGAGGATGGATGTGCTGGAAATGAGATGTTTGAGGACAATGTGTGGTGTGAGGTGGTTTGATCGAGTGAGTAACGTAAGGGTAAGAGAGATGTGTGGAAATAAAAAGAGCGTGGTTGAGAGAGCAGAAGAGGGTGTTTTGAAGTGGTTTGGGCACATGGAGAGGATGAGTGAGGAAAGATTGACCAAGAGGATATATGTGTCGGAGGTGGAGGGAACAAGGAGAAGAGGGAGACCAAATTGGAGGTGGAAAGATGGAGTGAAAAAGATTTTGTGTGATCGGGGCCTGAACATGCAGGAGGGTGAAAGGAGGGCAAGGAATAGAGTGAATTGGAGCGATGTGGTATACCGGGGTTGACGTGCTGTCAGTGGATTGAATCAAGGCATGTGAAGCGTCTGGGGTAAGCTATGGAAAGCTGTGTAGGTATGTATATTTGCGTGTGTGGACGTATGTATATACATGTGTATGGGGGGGGTTGGGCCATTTCTTTCGTCTGTTTCCTTGCGCTACCTCGCAAACGCGGGAGACAGCGACAAAGTATAATAAAAAAAAAAAAATAAGATAAATGAATATATATATATATATATATATATATATATATATATATATATATATATATATATATATATATATATATATATATATATATATTATCCCTGGGGGTAGGGGAGAAAGAATGCCTCCCACGCATTCCTCACGTGACGTAGAAGGGGAAGGGGGATGTTATTCCATGTGTGGCGAGGTGGCGATGGGAATGAATAAAGGCAGACAGTATGAATTATGTACATGTGTATACATGTATATGTCTGTGTGTGTATATATATGTGTACATTGAGATGTATAGGCATGTATATTTGCGTGTGTGGACGTGTATGTATATACATGTGTATGTGGGTGGGTTGGGCCATTCTTTCGTCTGTTTCCTTGCGCTACCTCGCTAACGCGGGAGACAGCGACAAAGCAAAATAAAAAATGCTAAATATATATATTGGAAAGGATCACAGTTTTGAGCGTGATCCAGTATATTCCTATGAGTCCACTGGGAAAATTAAACACGATAAGTTCCCAAGTGCACTTTCGTGTAATAATTACATCATTAAGGGAGACACAAGAGAGAAATATAATAGTCATTTGATATGCAACGAAGAGACGTAGCTAGGACGCCATTTGGTAAACATGCGATTGTCCAAGAAAGACAACGAGCGTATCATAAACTTATTATGTGGACATGAAGGTGAATTGTTTCCAAATCTTTCAACAATAAAGTTGTCCAATTTGTATAGACCATCAGTAATATCAAGATTATAATTCTTTGTGTATTTAATAATAGAAGAGTCAATGATATTTCTCGTGGTACTGGAGTTACAGTTGATAACTGAGATGGCATTACTCCACTCAATACAATGATCATAGCTTTTAACGTGATTAAACAAGGCATTTGATTCTAGTCCTGTTCCTATACATATTTATGTTGCTTACGTGTAACAGAAAGATCCGTACCAGTCTGCCCAACATAAAACTTATCACAATTTCTACATGGCACTTTATAGATGCACCCAGGAGAATTTTCTTGTGAGTTCCTGATTAAGATATTCTTGATAGTATTATTGTCGCAGAAGGCAACATTTACATTACTTTACGTGCCGTGTGCTGAGACGATCAGTCATCTGTATCACAAGCGTACTGGTTGGTCAGTCCTCTAGTTTGTCTAACGTCATCATCTTCATCAGCCATATCCTACCCTCCAACAATTTACTTACTTCATCTTTCCATCTTGTATGTGGTTTGCTCTTTACCTCGCACCTTAAACAAAAATATCAGACATTATCTCATACCAAACGCCTGACGAAGGTCCGACACATTAGCAGACACTATTGTTCATGAACTTTTAAAAGATTCCTTCACATCACACTATAAACTTATGCTCTTTGCATTTGTTAAAACCCGATAATAATAACTGAGTTATTCATATCTGATGTAGTCACTACATCTTATTTGTGTATGATCTAACAGGTTATCGCTTTACATTCTTGCATATATAACACAAGAATCCATCCTCAGGCTCCAGGCATAGTTTGTGCTTGACCTCCTGCCAACAGGAGCATGCAGTGCACTTCCAGTTCATTTCCGTATGACTGACTCTGCCCTCACTATGTGCTGTCCCTCTCCTCTACATAATATTCATCCACTTCCTTGCATCTTCTGGTTGCTTCTCCATACAGACCATCATCAGTCTGACACTGTCCAACCCTTCCAGCAGGGGAAAGTTTGTTCTGCTTCAAAGTAAATTTGACCTGTCCCTTAAAGGTTAGAGCAAGGGTCAGGCTCTGATACCCATAGGTCACAGTACATTCCTCAAAGTTCATACCATCGTGTTCAAGGGTCGTACCCCTTGTACTTCACGTAACTATTACAGTCCTAGATTTTGTGTGTAGATACGTCACAATTTGACCAATTTTCTCAGATACCATCCTAAGGCCACCATAGGTCATTAAAGGCCAACAAAGGCCATCCCAGTCTTGTTGGTTACACTTCCTTCGCTGTTATCATCCAACATGGGTGAACTGCCAACTTCACATTAAGATGAAGGTAACTCATGATCAGAAGCAGGACGCAAGGGTACCAGACCCTGGCCGTTAAGAATTACAAAAGCCACCTCTCAACATTCAGAGTTACTACAGCTTCATGTACCACGTACCTGTAAATGCCCCAAAATTTTGGGTGTAGATACTTCAGAATCTGGGCCAGGTATTGAGTAAATGCACATTGGTTTTGATGGCCACCCCAGCCTTGTACGTAGATAACACATTGTTTATTACACTCTTATCTAGTTCACTGCAATCACTTAGTTCACTGCGCTCACTTAAAATAGGTAACTTGTTAACCTCAAAGTAACATGAGGGCTTCTCAGTGTCAAAAGCAGGATGTAAAAGTACTAGGGTCAGGCTTTATTGGCCAACAAAGGTCACCTTTTAAGGTGCAGAGTTGTTATAGATTTACGTTAATCATTATCTAACTCAGAAGTGACCAGATTCAATTTCTCAATATGTTGTTTGACACTGAAGGTCATTTGAAAGGAGAATAAGTTCATATTGATGTAACACTTCTCCTATAAAAGACATTTTCCTTACCATGCAGCAGCACCGGCTAACCAACTATATGTACTTCACATTACCTTCTTGTTGATGAAGTTAAAGACAATACTTAAACCAATTTCATATATGAAGAGCAGGACTATTTCTATAACATCACAACCTCTACACTTACTAGACTGTATTTATTCTCTGTAACTGAAGGTTGACCTCTCGTATGATAATGACCTTTCTCACATGACACAGATCTGATCTTTTTCTTTCTTAAGCAAACACTTAACATATACAAGTTAACGTTAATTAACTCGAGTGCATAAGAGTCAAATAACGAAACTGTGTATTTAATGTTATCGTTTTAGTGTCACCCGCTCTAGCTCATCTTTATAGAGCCACAAGTGTCACCTGCTCAGGCTCATCTATGTAGACCCACAAGTGTCACCTGCTCTGGCTCATCTTGTCTGAGCCACATTTGTCACGTACTCCGGCTCATCTTTGTAGACCCAGAGGTGTCAACTGCTCTGGCTCATCTTTGTTGAGCCACAAGTGTCACCTGCTCAGGATCATCTTTCTTGAGCCACAAGTGCCACCTGCTCCAGCTCGTCTTCTCTGAGCCACAAGTGTCACCTACTCTGGCTCATTTCTGCTCAACCACAACTGGATGTAAATATTGTAAGTCTGCGGAAGCTGTGAAGTCTCCTGCTCTGCATCGAATAAGATATATTGCGAGTGATTACGAGATATACTTTGTACCGATAAAAATGTCATACATGCAATATATTTAGGCATATATGTATGTATATATATATATATATATATATATATATATATATATATATACATATATATATATATATATATATATATATATATATATATATATATATATATATATATATATATATATATATGTATATATATATATATATATATATATATATATATATATATATATATATATATATATATATATATATATATATATATATATATATTTCTTTTTTTTTTCCTTTTTTTTTTGTCGCTGTCTCCCGCGTTTGCGAGGTAGCGCAAGGAAACAGACGAAAGAAATGGCCCAACCCACCCCCCATACACATGTATATACATACGTCCACACACGCAAATATACATACCTACACAGCTTTCCATGGTTTACCCCAGACGCTTCACATGCCTTGATTCAATCCACTGACAGCACGTCAACCCCGGTATACCACATCGCTCCAATTCACTCTATTCCTTGCCCTCCTTTCACCCTCCTGCATGTTCAGGCCCCGATCACACAAAATCTTTTTCACTCCATCTTTCCACGTCCAATTTGGTCTCCCTCTTCTCCTCGTTCCCTCCACCTCCGACGCATATATCCTCTTGGTCAATCTTTCCTCACTCATTCTCTCCATGTGCCCAAACCATTTCAAAACACGCTCTTCTGCTCTCTCAACCACGCCCTTTTTATTTCCACACATCTCTCTTACCCTTACGTTACTTACTCGATCAAACCACCGCACACCACACATTGTCCTCAAACATCTCATTTCCAGCACATCCATCCACCTGCGCACAACTCTATCCAAAGCCCACGCCTCACAACCATACAACATTGTTGGAACCACTATTCCTTCAAACATAACCATTTTTGCTTTCCGAGATAGTATTCTCGACTTCCACACATTCTTCAAGGCTCCCAGAATTTTCGCCACCTCCACCACCCTATGATTCACTTCCGCTTCCATGGTTCCATCCCCTGCCAAATCCACTCCCAGATATCTAAAACACTTCATTTCCTCCAATTTTTCTCCATTCAAACTTACCTCCCAATTTACTTGACCCTCAACCCTACTGTACCTAATAATCTTACTCTTATTCACACTTACTCTCAACTTTCTTCTTTCACACATTTTACCAAACTCAGTCACCAGCTTCTGCAGTTTCTCACATAAATCAGCCACCAGCGCTGTATCATCAGCGAACAACAACTGACTCACTTCCCATGCTCTCTCATCCGCAACAGACTGCATACTTGCCCCTCTTTCCAAAACTCTTGCATTCACCTCCCTAACAACCCCATCCATAAACAAATTAAACAACCACAGAGACATCACACACCCCTGCCGCAAACCTACATACACTGAGAACCAATCACTTTCCTCTCTTCCTACAGGTACATTTGCCTTACATCCTCGATAAAAACTTTTTACTGCTTCTAACAACTTGCCTTCCACACCATATATTCTTAATACCTTCCACAGAGCATCTCTATCAACTCTATCATATGCCTTCTCCAGATCCATGAATGCTACATACAAATCCATTTGCTTTTCTAAGTATTTCTCACATACATTCTTCAAAGCAAACACCTAATCAACACATCCTCTACCACTTCTGAAACCACACTGCTCTTCCCCAATCTGATGCTCTGTACATGCCTTCACCCTCTCAGTCAATACCCTCCCATATGATTTACCAGGAATACTCAACAAACTTATACCTCTGTAATTTGAGCACTCACTCTTATCCCCTTTGCCTTTGTACAATGGCACTATGCAAGCATTCCGCCAATTCTCAGGCACCTCACCATGAGTCATACATACATTAAAAAACCTTACTAACAGGTCAACAATACAGTCACCCCCTTTTTTAATAAATTCCACTGCAATACCATCCAAACCTGCTGCCTTGCCGGCTTTCATCTTCCGCAAAGTTTTTACTACCTCTTCTCTGTTTACCAAATCATTTTCCCTAACCCTCTCACTTTGCACACCACCTCGACCAAAACACCCTATATCTGCCACTCTATCATCAAGCACATTCAATAAACCTTGAAAATACTCACTCCATATTCTTCTCACATCACCACTACTTGTTATCACCTTCCCATTAGTCCCCTTCATTGAAGATCCCATTTGCTCCCTTGTCTTACGCACTTATTTACCTCCTTCCAAAACATCTTTTTATTCTCCCTAAAATCTAATGATACTCTCTCACCCCAACTCTCATTTGCCCTCTTTTTCACCTCTTGCACCTTTCTCTTGACCTCCTGCCTCTTTCTTTCATACATCTCCCACTCATTTGCATTATTTCCCTGCAAATATCGTCCAAATGCATCCCTCTTCTCTTTCACTAATAATCTTACTTCTTCATCCCACCATTCACTACCCTTTCTAACCTGCCCACCTCCCACGCTTCTCATGCCACAAGCATCTTTTGCGCAAGCCATCACTGCTTCTCTAAAGACATCCCATTCCTCCCCCACACCCCTTACGTTCGTTGTTCTCACCTTTTTCCATTCTGTATTCAGTGTCTCCTGGTACTTCCTAACACGTCTCCTTCCCAAGCTCACCTCACCTACTCTCACCACTCTCTTCACCCCAACATTCTTTCTTCTTTTCTGAAAACGTCTACAAATCTTAAACTTCGCCTCCACAAGATAATGATCAGACATCCCTCCAGTTGCACCTCTCAGCACTTAACATCCAAAAGTCTCTCTTTCGCGCGCCTATCAATTAACACGTAATCCAATAACACTCTGTGGCCATCTCTCCTACTTGCATACGTATACTTATGTATATCTCTCTTTTTAAACCAGGTATTCCCAATCACCAGTTCTTTTTCAGCACATAAAACTTCAAGCTCTTCACCATTTCCATTTACAGCACTGAACACCCCATGTATACGAATTACTCCCTCAACTACCACGTTACTCACCTTTGCATTCAAATCACCCATCACTATAACCCGGTCTTGTGCATCAAAACCACTAACACACTCATTCAGCTGCTCCCAAAACACTTGCCTCTCATGATCTTTCTTCTCATGCCCAGGTGCATATGCACCAATAATCACCCATCTCTCTCCATCAACTTTCAGTTTTACCCATATCAATCTAGAGTTTACTTTCTTACACTCTATCATATACTCCCACTACTCCTGTTTCAGGAGTAGTGCTACTCCTTCCTTTGCTCTTGTCCTCTCACTAACCCCTGACTTTGCTCTCAAGACATTCCAAACCCCTCTTCCCCTTTACCCTTGAGCTTCGTTTCAGTCAGAGCCAAACAATCCAGGTTCCTTTCCTCAAACATACTACCTATATCTCCTTTTTTCTCATCTTGGTTACATCCACACACATTTATACACCCCAATCTGAGCCTTAGAGGAGGATGAGCACTCCCCGCGTGACTTCTTCTGTTTCCCCTTTTATAATGTTAAAATACAAGGAGGGGATGGTTTCTAGCCCCCGCTCCCGTCCCCTTTAGTCGCCTTCTACGACACGACACGTGGTGATTGGGGAGAAAGAATACTTCCCACGTACTCTCTGCGTGTCGTAGAAGGCGACTAAAATGGGAGGGAGCGGTTGGCTGGAAATACTCCCCTCTCTTTTTTTCTAATTTTCCAAAAGAAGGAACAAAGAAGATGGCCAGGTGAGGATATTCCCTCAAAGGCCCAGTCCTTTGTTCTTAACGCTACCTCGCTGAAGCGGGAAATGGCGAATAGTATGTATATATATATATATATATATATATATATATATATATATATATATATATATATATATATATATATATATATATATATATATATATATATATGTATATATATATATATATATATATATATATATATTTTTTTTTTATTATTATACTTTGTCGCTGTCTCCCGCGTTTGCGAGGTAGCGCAAGGAAACAGACGAAAGAAATGGCCCAACCCCCCCCCATACACATGTATATACATACGTCCACACACGCAAAAATACATACCTACACAGCTTTCCATGGTTTACCCCAGACGCTTCACATGCCCTGCTTCAATCCACTGACAGCAAGTCAACCCCGGTATACCACATCGCTCCAATTCACTCTATTCCTTGCCCTCCTTTCACCCTCCTGCATGTTCAGGCCCCGATCACACAAAATCTTTTTCACTCCATCTTTCCACCTCCAATTTGGTCTCCCTCTTCTCCTTGTTCCCTCCACCTCCGACACATATATCCTCTTGGTCAATCTTTCCTCACTCATCCTCTCCATGTGCCCAAACCACTTCAAAACACCCTCTTCTGCTCTCTCAACCACGCTCTTTTTATTTCCACACATCTCTCTTACCCTTACGTTACTCACTCGATCAAACCACCTCACACCACACATTGTCCTCAAACATCTCATTTCCAGCACATCCATCCTCCTGCGCACAACTCTATCCATAGCCCACGCCTCGCAACCATACAACATTGTTGGAACCACTATTCCTTCAAACATACCCATTTTTGCTTTCCGAGATAATGTTCTCGACTTCCACACATTCTTCAAGGCCCCCAGGATTTTCGCCCCCTCCCCCACCCTATGATCCACTTCCGCTTCCATGGTTCCATCCGCTGCCAGATCCACTCCCAGATATCTAAAACACTTCACTTCATCCAGTTTTTCTCCATTCAAACTCACCTCCCAATTGACTTGACCCTCAACCCTACTGTACCTAATGACCTTGCTCTTATTCACATTTACTCTTAACTTTCTTCTTCCACAAACTTTTCCAAACTCAGTCACCAGCTTCTGCAGTTTCTCACATGAATCAGCCACCAGCGCTGTATCATCAGCGAACAACAACTGACTCACTTCCCAAGCTCTCTCATCCCCAACAGACTTCATACTTGCCCCTCTTTCCAAAACTCTTGCATTTACCTCCCTAACAACCCCATCCATAAACAAATTAAACAACCATGAAGACATAACACACCCCTGCCGCAAACCTACATTCACTGAGAACCAATCACTTTCCTCTCTTCCTACACGTACACATGCCTATATATATATATATATATATATATATATATATATATATATATATATATATATATATATATATATATATATATATATATATATATATATATATATATATATATATATATATATATATATATATATATATATATTTATATATATATATGTATATATATTTATCATGTACATGTGTATATATGTATATGTCTGTGTGTTTATATGTATGTATACGTTGATATGTATAGGTATGTATATTTGCACGTGTTGGGGCATTCTTTCGTCTGTTTCCTTGCGCTACCTCGCTAACGCGGGAGTCAGCGACAAGGCAAAATGATAATAATAATAATATATTATTTTTTTTTTTATTATACTTTGTCGCTGTCTCCCGCGTTTGCGAGGTAGCGCAAGGAAACAGACGAAAGAAATGGCCCAACCCCCCCCATACACATGTATATACATACGTCCACACACGCAAATATACATACCTACACAGCTTTCCATGGTGTACCCCAGACGCTTCACATGCCTTGATTCAATCCACTGACAGCACGTCAACCCCGGTATACCACATCGATCCAATTCACTCTATTCCTTGCCCTCCTTTCACCCTCCTGCATGTTCAGGCCCCGATCACACAAAATCTTTTTCACTCCATCTTTCCACCTCCAATTTGGTCTCCCTCTTCTCCTCGTTCCCTCCACCTCCGACACACATATATCCTCTTGGTCAATATTTCCTCACTCATCCTCTCCATGTGCCCAAACAACTTCAAAACACCCTCTTCTGCTCTCTCAAGCACGCTCTTTTTATTTCCACACATCTCTCTTACCCTTACGTTACTCACTCGATCAAACCACCTCACACCACACATTGTCCTCAAACATCTCATTTCCAGCACATCCATCCTCCTGCGCACAACTCTATCCATAGCCCACGCCTCGCAACCATACAACATTGTTGGAACCACTATTCCTTCAAACATACCCATTTTTGCTTTCCGAGATAATGTTCTCGACTTCCACACATTCTTCAAGGCCCCCAGAATTTTCGCCCCCTCCACCACCCTATGATGCACTTCCGCTTCCATGGTTCTATCCGCTGCCAGATCCACTCCCAGATATCTAAAACACTTCACTTCCTCCAGTTTTTCTCCATTCAAACTCACCTCCCAATTGACTTGATCCTCAACCCTACTGTACCTAATAACCTTGCTCTTATTCACATTTACTCTTAACTTTCTTCTTCCACACACTTTACCAAACTCAGTCACCAGCTTCTGCAGTTTCTCACATGAATCAGCCACCAGCGCTGTATCATCAGCGAACAACAACTGACTCACTTCCCAAGCTCTCTCATCCCCAACAGACTTCATACTTGCCCCTCTTTCCAAAACTCTTGCATTTACCTCCCTAACAACCCCATCCATAAACAAATTAAACAACCATGGAGACATCACACACCCCTGCCGCAAACCTACATTCACTGAGAACCAATCACTTTCCTCTCTTCCTACACGTACACATGCCTTACATCCTCGATAAAAACTTTTCACTGCTTCTAACAACTTTCCTCCCACACCATATATTCTTAATACCTTCCACAGAGCATCTCTATCAACTCTATCATATGCCTTCTCCAGATCCATAAATGCTACATACAAATCCATTTGCTTTTCTAAGTATTTCTCACATACATTCTTCAAAGCAAACACCTGATCCACACATCCTCTACCACTTCTGAAACCACACTGCTCTTCCCCAATCTGATGCTCTGTACATGCCTTCACCCTCTCAATCAATACCCTCCCATATAATTTAACAGGAATACTCATCAAACTTATACCTCTGTAATTTGAGCACTCACTCTTATCCCCTTTGCCTTTGTACAATGGCACTATGCACGCATTCCGCCAATCCTCAGGCACCTCACCGTGAGTCATACATACATTAAATAACCTTACCAACCAGTCAACAATACAGTCACCCCCTTTTTAAATAAATTCCACTGCAATACCATCCAAACCTGCTGCCTTGCCGGCTTTCATCTTCCGCAAAGCTTTCACTACCTCTTCTCTGTTTACCAAATCATTTTCCTTAACCCTCTCACTTTGCACACCACCTCGACCAAAACACCCTATATCTGCCACTCTATCAGCAAACACATTCAACAAATCTTCAAAATACTCACTCCATCTCCTTCTCACATCACCACTACTTGTTATCACCTCCCCATTTGCGCCCTTCACTGAAGTTCCCATTTGCTCCCTTGTCTTACGCACTTTATTTACCTCCTTCCAGAACATCTTTTTATTCTCCCTAAAATTTAATGATACTCTCTCACCCCAACTCTCATTTGCCCTTTTTTCACCTCTTGCACCTTTCTCTTGACCTCCTGTCTCTTTCTTTTATACATCTCCCACTCAATTTCATTTTTTCCCTGCAAAAATCGTCCAAATGCCTCTCTCTTCTCTTTCACTAATACTCTTACTTCTTCATCCCACCACTCACTATCCTTTCTAATCAACCCACCTCCCACTCTTCTCATGCCACAAGCATCTTTTGCGCAATCCATCACTGATTCCCTAAATACATCCCATTCCTCCCCCACTCCCCTTACTTCCATTGTTCTCACCTTTTTCCATTCTGTACTCAGTCTCTCCTGGTACTTCCTCACACAAGTCTCCTTCCCAAGCTCACTTACTCTCACCACCCTCTTCACCCCAACATTCACTCTTCTTTTCTGAAAACCCATACAAATCTTCACCTTAGCCTCCACAAGATAATGATCAGACATCCCTCCAGTTGCACCTCTCAGCACATTAACATCCAAAAGTCTCTCTTTCGCACGCCTGTCAATTAACACGTAATCCAATAACGCTCTCTGGCCATCTCTCCTACTTACATAAGTATACTTATGTATATCTCGCTTTTTAAACCAGGTATTCCCAATCATCAGTCCTTTTTCAGCACATAAATCTACAAGCTCTTCACCATTTTCATTTACAACACTGAACACCCCATGTATACCAATTATTCCCTCAACTGCCACATTACTCACCTTTGCATTCAAATCACCCATCACTATAACCCGGTCTCGTGCATCAAAACAACTAACACACTCATTCAGCTGCTCCCAAAACACTTGCCTCTCATGATCTTTCTTCTCATGCCCAGGTGCATATGCACCAATAATCACCCACCTCTCTCCATCAACTTTCAGTTTTACCCATATTAATCGAGAATTTACTTTCTTACACTCTATCACATACTCCCACAACTCCTGTTTCAGGAGTATTGCTACTCCTTCCCTTGCTCTTGTCCTCTCACTAACCCCTGACTTTACTCCCCAGACATTCCCAAACCACTCTTCCCCTTTACCCTTGAGCTTCGTTTCACTCAGAGCCAAAACATCCAGGTTCCTTTCCTCAAACATACTACCTATCTCTCCTTTTTTCACATCTTGGTTACATCCACACACATTTAGGCACCCCACTCTGAGCCTTCGAGGAGGATGAGCACTCCCCGCGTTACTCCTTCTTCTGTTTCCCATTTTAGAAAGTTAATACAAGGAGGGGAGGATTATAATATATATATATATATATATATATATATATATATATATATATATATATATATATATATATATATATATATATATATATATATATTTTTATTATACTATGTCGCTGTCTCCCGCGTTTGCGAGGTAGCGCAAGCAAACAGACGAAAGAAATGGCCCAACCCCGCCCCCCCATACACATGTATATACATACGTCCACACACGCAAATATACATACCTACACAGCTTTCCATGGTTTACCCCAGACGCTTCACATGCCTTGATTCAATCCACTGACAGCACGTCAACCCCGGTATACCACATCGCTCCAATTCACTCTATTCCTTGCCCTCCTTTCACCCTCCTGCATGTTCAGGCCCCGATCACACAAAATCTTTTTCACTCCATCTTTCCACCTCCAATTTGGTCTCCCTCTTCTCCTCGTTCCCTCCACCTCCGACACATATATCCTCTTGGTCAATCTTTCCTCACTCATTCTCTCCATGTGCCCAAACCACTTCAAAACACACTCTTCTGCTCTCTCAACCACGCTCTTTTTATTTCCACACATCTCTCTTACCCTTACGTTACTCACTCGATCAAACCACCTCACACCACACATTGTCCTCAAACATCTCATTTCCAGCACCTCCATCCTCCTGCGCACAACTCTATCCATAGCCCACGCCTCGCAATCATACAACATTGTTGGAACCACTATTCCTTCAAACATGCCCATTTTTGCTTTCCGAGATAATGTTCTCGACTTCCACACATTCTTCAATGCCCCCAGAATTTTCTCCCCCTCCCCCACCCTATGATCCCCTTCCGCTTCCATGGTTCCATCCGCTGCCAGATCCACTCCCAGATATCTAAAACACTTCACTTCCTCCAGTTTTTCTCCATTCAAACTCACCTCCCAATTGACTTGACCCTCAACCCTACTGTACCTAATAACCTTGCTCTTATTCACATTTACTCTTAACTTTCTTCTTCCACACACTTTACCAAACTCAGTCACCAGCTTCTGCAGTTTCTCACATGAATCAGCCACCAGCGCTGTATCATCAGCGAACAACAACTGACTCACTTCCCAAGCTCTCTCATCCCCAACAGACTTCATACTTGCCCCTCTTTCCAAAATTCTTGCATTTGCCTCCCTAACAACCCCATCCATAAACAAATTAATCAACCATGGAGACATCACACACCCCTGCCGCAAAGCTACTTTCACTGAGAACCAGTCACTTTCCTCTCTTCCTACACGTACACATGCCGTACATCCTCGATAAAAACTTTTCACTGCTTCTAACAACTTTCCTCCCACACCATATATTCTTTATACCTTCCACAGAGCATCTCTATCAACTCTATCATATGCCTTCTCCAGATCCATAAATGCTACATACAAATCCATTTGCTTTTCCAAGTATTTCTCACATACATTCTTCAAAGCAAACACCTGATCCACACATCCTCTACCACTTCTGAAACCACACTGCTCTTCCCCAATCTGATGCTCTGTACATGCCTTCACCCTCTCAATCAATACCCTCCCATATATATATATATATATATATATATATATATATATATATATATATATATATATATATATATATATATATATATATATATATATATATATATATATATATATATATATATATATATATATATTGTCCAAGATAGAAAAGGAGCTTTCATAAACTTATCTTTTAACAAATTTCATCTACAATAAAGTTATGTAATTTGCTTAGGCCATCACTAATATTAAGGTCATAATTCTTTGTGTATTTAGTAATAGAAGATTCAATGATATTTCTCGTGGTAATAGAGTTAAAGTTAGTAACTGAGATAGCATTACTCCAGTCAATACAATGATCATAGTTTTTAACGTTATCAAACAAGGCTTTTGATTCTTGTCCCGTTCTTATACTATATCTATATTGCTTAAGTCAAACAGGAAGATCCTTACCTGTCTGCCCAACATAAAAATTATCACAATTTCTACATGGCACTTTATAGATGCATCCAGGAGAATTTTCTGAATTCCTGATTAAGATATTCTTTATAGTATTATTGCTACTGAAGACAACATTTACATTAAAGAAGTTGAGCAACATGGGAAGTAAAGTAGAATTATTATCAAAAGGGAGAACTAAAATATTCTTGGTGTCAATGGGAGGTTTGGGCTCAAGTCTATAAAATGATTTCTTTGCTAACGTAAGGGATTTATCAATGAAAGATCTAGGGTACTTTAACTTAGATCCAATAGAATATATATTCTCAAACTCATCATCAATAAACTCTGGACTGCAAATACGTAATGCCGTAAGGAACAGTTTCAAAAGATAATAATTTTACTCTGTTATGTTGAGATGAGTAATAATGGATATATGAGCATACATTGGTAGGTTTTCTGTATATGCTAGACTTAAACTTGTTTCCTTGCCCATGGATCATGCAATTTAGAAATTGTAACATACCATTATTTTCATTTTCTACAGTATATCTAATGGAAGGTACTAAATTGTTAAGTAAGGGGAGAAATATTTCTAAATTTTCCTTTGTTGGTCAAACACAAACATCATCTACACACCTAAACCAAATTGCATTAGAAGGTAAGATACCCTTTAGTAATTTTGTTTCAAAAAAATCCATATAAAGTTTACTTAGTACAGGTGTAAGAAGGTTACCCATTGCCATACCAAATTTTTGAGCATAATAATCTCCATTGAATTGAAATACACAGTCTTTTATACACAATCTTATTAGTTCAATGAAAACGACTTTGAAACAGCTAAATGAATATCATCCAAAACATCAAACAAATATTCTAAAAGGGCATCAAATGGAACTTTTGTGAAAAGTGAGGAAGCATCAAAGCTAACTAGTTTGAAATCAAAGTTAAAATTGATATTGTTAAGCTTGTTGAATAAATCTACATTGTTCATAACATTAGACTTTGATACCTTACCCACTAAAGGGCTTAATGAAGAAACTAACCATTTTGCCAGTCCATATGTGATGGAGCCTACTGAACTCACTATGGGTCTTGCTGGAAAATTTCGTTTATGTGTTTTGATAAGTCCATACATATATGGCAATGAAGGGGACGAAGATGACAAACCTTTGATAAGAAAACCATTACCTTTCAACAACAGCTTTATTTCTTTATTGAAATGGGAATCAAGAGCCTCTAGGGGATTTTTACTAAGTTTAGAATATGTTATGTCATCATTTAAAAGACCATTCATTTCAGATAAATAGCTACTTTTGTCTAAAATCACAACAGTGTTAGCCTTATCTGCTTTAGTAATATGTATATCCTTGTCTATTTTTAAGGTGTTAATAGCTCTTGTAAATCTTTTAGGGCAATTAGTTTCCACTGGTTTTGACAAACCGGCATACACTAAACCCTTACAGATATTCGTTTCATCATTAGTTGAATCAATGTATTTCTCTAGATTACAAAAAGACTTTGTGACATCAACGCAGCTTGGTTCCCTGATGATATCACAAAGACTTTTTGTAATTTAGAGAAATACAGTAATTTAACTAATGATGAAATTAATATCTGTAAGGGTTTAGTGTATGCCGGTTTGTCAAAACCAGTGGAAACTAATTGCCCTAAAAGATTTACAAGAGCTATTAACACCTTAAAAAAAGACAAAGATATACATATTACTAAAGCAGATAAGGCTAACACTGCTGTGATTTTAGACAAAAGTAACTATCTATCTAAAATGAAAAATCTTTTAAATGACGACATAACATATTCTAAATTCAGTAAAAATCCCCTAAAAGCAGTTAATTCCGATTTCAATAAAGAAATGAAGTTGTTGTTGAAAGGTAATGGTCCTCTTATCAAACGTTTGTCATCTTTGTCCCCTTCATTGCCATATATGTATGGACTTATCAAAACACTTAAACAAAATTTTCCAGCAAGACCTATAGTGAGTGCAGTAGGCTCCATCATGTATAAATTGTCAAAATGGTTAGTTTCTTTATTAAGCCCTATAGGGAGTACGGTATCAAATTCTAATATCATGAACAATGTAGATTTAGTCAACAAGCTTAAGAATATCAATGTTAACTTTGATTTCAAACTAGTTAGCTTTGATGTTTCCTCACTTTTCACTAAAGTTCCAGTTGATGAGCTTTTAGAATATCTGTTTGATGTCTTGGATGATATTCATTTAGCTGTTTCATGGCAGTTTTCACTGAACTGATAAAATTGTGTATAAAATACTATGTATCTTAAATTATGGAGATTATTATGCTCAAAAATTTGGTATGGCAGTGGGTAACCCTCTTTCACCTATACTGAGTAATCTTTATATGGAATTTTTTGAAACAAAAGTTACTAAAGGATGTCTTACCTTCTGATGCAATTTGGTTTAGGTATGTAGTTGATGTTGTTTGTGTTTGGCCAACAAATGAAAATTTGCAAATATCTCTCCCCTTACTTAACAATTTAGTACCTTCCATCAAATTTACTGTAGAAAATGAAAATAATGGTATGTTATCATTTATAGATTTCATGATCCATAGGCAAGGAAACAAGTTTAAGTTTCGCATAGGCAGAAAACCTACCAATGTATGCTCATATATCCATTATTACTCAAAATAACATAGTTAAATTATCATCTTTTCAATCTTTATTCCTTATGGCATTATGTATTTGCAGTCCAGAGTTTATTGATGATGAGTTTGAGAAGATATTCTATTGGATCTAAGTTAAAGTTCCCTACATCTTTCATTGATAGATCCCTTAAGTTAGCAAAGAAATCATTTTATAGAGTTGAGGCCAAACCTCACATTGACACCAAGAATCTTTTAGTTCTCCCTTTTAATAATAATTTTACTTTACTTCCCATGTTGCTTAAATCCTTTAATGTAAATGTTGCCTTCAGCAACAATAATACTATAAAGAATATCGTAATCAGGAATTCACCAGAAAACTCTCCTGGATTGATCTATAAAATGCCATGAAGAAATTGTGATAGGTTTTATGTTGGGCAGAATGGTAAGGATCTTCTTGTTAGACTTAAGAAACATTAATATAGTATAAGAACGGGACAAGAATCAAATACCTTGTTCAATCACGTTAAAAACTATGGTCATTGAATTGACAGGAGCAATGCCATCTCATTTATCATATCTAACTCTATTACCACTAGAAATATCATATAATTTTCTATTATCAATTACACAAAGAATTATAATCTTAATGTTTGTGATGGTCTGTACAAATATGATAACTTTATTGTTGTTTGTCTTGGACAATCGCATGTTTACCAAATGGTGTCCTAGCTTCGTCTCTTCGATGTAAATCAACTGACTTACATTTCTCTCTTGTGTCTCCCCTGATGATGTGATTATTACACGAAAGTGCACTTGGGAACTTATCGTATTTCATTTTCCCTGTGGACTTATACTTCTTCATCCCACCACTCACTACCCTTTCTAATCTGCCCACCTCCCACGCTTCTTATGCCACAAGCATCTTTTGCGCAAGCCATCAGTGCTTCCCTAAATACATCTCATTCCTTCCCCACTCCCCTAACGTCCTTTACTCTCATCTTTTTCCATTCTGCACTCAGTCTCCCCTGGTACTTCCTCACACAAGTCTCCTTCCCAAGCTCACCTCACTTACTCTCACCACTCTCTTCACCCCAACATTCTCTCTTCTTTTCTGAAAACCTCTACAAATCTTCACCTTCGCCTCCATATTAGCATCCAAAAGTCTCTCTTTCGCGCGCCTAACCATTAAAACGTAATCCAATAAAGCTCTCTGGCCATCTCTCCTACTTACATACGTATATTTATGTATATCTCTCTTAGTAGACCAGGTATTCCCAATCACCATTCATTTTACACTTCACAAATCCACAAGCTCTTCACCATTTCCATTTGCAACACTGAGCACCACATGTACAACAACGATTCCCTCAACTGCCACATTACACATCTTTGCATTCAAATCACCCATCACTATAACCCGGTCTTGTGCATCAAAACTACAAACACACTCACTAAGCTGCTCCAAAGACATTTGCCTTTCATGACCTTTCTTCTCATAAACAGGTGCTTAGGCACCAATAATCACCCATCTCTCTACATCCACTTTACGTTTTACACATATCAATCTCGAGTTTACTTTCTTACACTCTATCATATACTCCCACCACTCCTGTTTCAGTAGTGCTACTCTTTCCCTTGCTCTTATCCTCTCAATAACCCCTGACTTTACTCCCAAAACATTTCCAATCCACTCTTCCCCTTTACCCTTTAGCTTCGTTTTTCTCAGAGACAAAACATCAAGGTTCCTTTAGTCAAACATACAGCCTATCTCTCCTTTTTTCTCACATTGGTTACATCCACACTCATTTACACAACGCAATCTGAGACCTCGAGGAGGATGAGGATTCCCCAAGTGACTCCTTCTTCTGTTTCCCCTTTTAGAAAGATAAAATACAAGGAGGGGAGGGTTTCTAGCCCCTCGTTCCCGTCCCCTTTAGTCGCCTTCTACGACACGTGAGGAATCCGTGGAAAATATTCTTTCTCCCCTATCCCCTATATATTCCTTGCACGCCTTTCACCCTCATGCATGTTCAAGCCCCGATCACTCAAAATCATTTTCACTCCATCTTTCCACCTCCAGTTTGGTCTCCCACTTCTCGTTCCCTCCACCTCTGACACATATATCCTCTTGGTCAATCTTTCCTCACTCATTCTCTCCATGTGACCAAACCATTTCCAAACACCCTCTTCTGCTCTCTCAACCACACTCTATTTATTTCTACACATCTCTCTTACCCTTACATTACTTACGCGATCAAACCACCTCACACCACATATTGTCCCCAAACATCTCATTTCCAGCACATCCACCCTCCTGCGCACAACTGTATCCATAGCCCACGTCTCGGAACAATACAACATTGTTGGAACCACTATTCCTTCAAACATACCCATTTTTGCTTTCCGAGATAATGTTCTCGACTTCCAAACATTCTTCGAGGCTACCAGAATTTTCGCTCCCTCCCCCACCCTATGATTCACTTCCGCTTCCATGGTTTCATCCGCTGCCAGATCCACTCCCAGATATCTAAAACACTTTACTTCCTCCAGTTTTTCTCCATTCAAACTTACCTCCCAATTGACTTGACCCTCAACCCTACTGTACCTAATAACCTTGCTCTTATTCACATTTACTCTTAACTTTCTTCTTCCACACACTTTACCAAACTCAGTCACCAGCTTCTGCAGTTTCTCACATGAATCAGCCACCAGCGCTGTATCATCAGCGAACAACAACTGACTCACTTCCCAAGCTCTCTCATCCAGAACAGACTGCATACTTGCCCCTCTTTCCAAAACTCTTGCATTCACCTCCCTAACAACCCCATCCATAAACAAATTGAACAACCATGGAGACATCACACACCCCTGCCGCAAACCTACATTCACTGAGAACCAATCACTTTCCTCTCTTCCTACACGTATACATGCCTTACATCCTCGATAAAAACTTTTCACTGCTTCTAACAACTTGCCTCCCACACCATATATTCTTAATACCTTCCACAGAGCATCCCTATCAACTCTATCATATGCCTTCTCCAGATCCATAAATGCTACAGACAAATCCATTTGCTTTTCTAAGTATTTGTCACATACATTCTTCAAAGCAAACACCTGATCCACACATCCTCTACCACTTCTGAAACCACACTGCTCTTCCCCAATCTGATGCTCTGTACATGCCTTCACTCTCTCAATCGATACCCTCCCATATAATTTACCAGGAATACTCAACAAACTTATACCTTAAACTTATACTCACTCTTATCCCCTTTGCCTTTGTACAATGGCACTATGCACGCATTCCGCCAATCCTCAGGCACCTCACCATGAGTCATATATACATTAAATAACCTTACCAACCAGTCAACAATACAGTCACACATTTTTTAATAAATTCCACTGCAATTCCATCCAAACCTGCTGCCTTGCCGGCTTTCATCTTCCGCAAAGCTTTTACTACCTCTTACTACTATATATATATATATATATATATATATATATATATATATATATATATATATATATATATATATATATATATATATATGTACCTGTAGGAAGAGAGGAAAGTGATTGGTTCTCAGTGAATGCAGGCTTGCGGCAGGGGTGTGGGATGTCTCCATGGTTGTTTTATTTGTTTATGGATGGGGTTGTTAGGGAGGTGAATGCAAGAGTTTTGGAAAGAGGGGCAAGTATAAGGTCTGTTGGGGATGAAAGAGCTTGGGAAGTGAGTCAGTTGTTGTTCGCTGATGATACAGCGCTGGTAGCTGATTCATGTAAGAAACTCCAGAAGCGGGTGACTGAGTTTGGTAAAGTGTGTGAAAGAAGAAAGTTAAGAGTAAATGTGAATAAGAGCAAGGTTATTAGGTACAGTATGGTTGAGGGAAGTCAATTGGGAGGTAAGTTTGAATGGAGCAAAACTGGAGGAAGTAAAGTGTTTTAGATATCTGGGAGTGGATCTGGCAGCGGATGGAACCATGGAAGCGGAAGTGGATCATAGGGTGGGGGAGGGGGCGAAAATCCTGGGAGCCTTGAAGAATGTGTGGAAGTCGAGAACATTATCTCGGAAATAGTGGTTCCAACAATGTTGTATGGTTGCGAGGCGTGGGCTATGGATAGAGTTGTGCATAGGAGGGTGGATGTGCTGGAAATGAGATGTTTGAGGACAATGTGTGGGGTGAGGTGGTTTGATCGAGTAAGTACCGTAAGGGTAAGAGAGATGTGTGGAAATAAAAAGAGTGTGGTTGAGAGAGCAGAAGAGTGTTTTGAAATGGTTTGGGCACATGGAGAGAATGAGTGAGGAAAGATTGACTAAGAGGATATATGTGTCGGAGGTGGAGGGAACGAGGAGAAGTGGGAGACCAAATTGGATGTGGAAAGATGGAGTGAAAAAGATTTTGTGTGATCGGGGCCTGAACATGCAGGAGGGTGAAAGGAGGGCAAGGAATAGAGTGAATTGGATCGATGTGGTATACCGGGGTTGACGTGCTGTCAGTGGATTGAATCAGGGCATGTGACGCGTCTGGAGTAAATCATGGAAAGCTGTGTAGGTATGTATA
>NC_092224.1:49998845-50010540 GCF_036320965.1 Panulirus ornatus
GTGTGGGAGGCAAGTTGTTAGAAGTAGTGAAAAGTTTTTATCGAGGATGTAGGCATTTTGTACGTGTAGGAAGAGAGGAGAGTGATTGGTTCTCAGTGAATGTTTGGGCAGGGGTGTGTGATGTCTCCATGGTTTTTAATTTGTTTATGGATGGGGTTTGTTAGGGAGGTGAATGAAAGAGTTTTGGAAAGAGGGGGAAGTATGAAGTTGTTGGGGATGAGAGAGTTTGGGGAAGTGAGTCAGTTGTTGTTCGCTGATGATACAGCGCTGGTGGCTGATTCATGTGAGAAACTGCAGAAGCTGGTGACTGAGTTTGGTAATGTGTGTGGAAGAAGAAAGTTAAGAGTAAATGTGAATAAGAGCAAGGTTATTAGGTACAGTAGGGTTGAGGGTCAAGTCAATTGGGAGGTGAGTTTGAATGGAGAAAAACTGGAGGAAGTGAAGTGTTTTAGATATCTGGGAGTGGATCTGGCAGCGGATGGAACCATGGAAGCGGAAGTGGATCATAGGGTGGGGGAGGGGGCGAAAATTCTGGGAGCCTTGAAGAATGTGTGGAAGTCGAGAACATTATCTCGGAAAGCAAAAATGCGTATGTTTGAAGGAATAGTGGTTCCAACAATGTTGTATGGTTGCGAGGCGTGGACTATGGATAGAGTTGTGCGCAGGAGGATGGATGTGCTGGAAATGAGATGTTTGAGGACAATGTGTGGTGTGAGGTGGTTTGATCGAGTAAGTAACGTAAGGGTAAGAGAGATGTGTGGAAAAAAAAAGAGCGTGGTTGAGAAAGCAGAAGAGGGTGTTTTGAAATGGTTTGGTCACATGGAGAGAATGAGTGAGGAAAGATTGACCAAGAGGATATATGTGTCGAAGGTGGAGGGAACAAGGAGAAGAGGGAGACCAAATTGCAGGTGGAAAGATGGAGTGAAAAAGATTTTGTGTGATCGGGGCCTGAACATGCAGGAGGGTGAAAGGAGGGCAAGGAATAGAATGAATTGGAGCGATGTGGTATACCGGGGTTGACGTGCTGTCAGTGGATTGAATCAAGGCATGTGAAGCGTCTGGGGTAAACCAAAGAAAGCTGTGTAGGTATGTATATTTGCGTGTGTGGACGTATGTATATACATGTGTATGGGGGTGGGTTGGGCCATTTCTTTCGTCTGTTTCCTTGCGCTGCCTCGCAAACACGGGAGACAGCGACAAAGCAGAAAAAAAAAAAAAAAAATATATATATATATATATATATATATATATATATATATATATATAAATATATATATATATATATATATATATTTTTATATATATATATATATATATATATATATATATATATATATTTTTTTTTTTTTTTTTTTTCAAACTATTCGCCATTTCCCGCATTAGCGAGGTAGCGTTAAGAACAGAGGACTGGGCCCTTGAGGGAATACTCTCACCTGGCCCAATTCTCTGTTCCTTCTTTTGGAAAATTGAAAAAAAAACCGAGAGGGGAGGATTTCCAGCCCCCCGCTCCCTCCCCTTTTAGTCGCCTTCTACGACACGCAGGGAATACGTGGGAAGTATTCTTAATCCCCTATCCCCAGGGATCATATATATATATATATATATATATATATATATATATATATATATATATATATATATCGTTTTTTTTTTTTTGCTTTGTCGCTGTCTCCCGCGTTTGTGAGGTAGCGCAAGGAAACAGACGAAAGAAATAGCCCAACCCACCCCCATACACATGTATATAGATACGTCCACACACGCAAATATACATACCTACACATCTTTCCATGGTTTACCCCAGACGCTTCACATGCCTTGATTCAATCCACTGACAGCACGTCAACCCCGGTATACCACATCGCTCCAATTCACTCTATTCCTTGCCCTCCTTTCACCTTCCTGCATGTTCAGGCCCCGATCACACAAAATCTTTTTCACTCCATCTTTCCACCTCCAATTTGGTCTCCCTCTTCTCCTCGTTCCCTCCACCTCCGACACATATATCCTCTTGGTCAATCTTTCCTCACTCATTCTCTCTATGTGACCAAACCATTTCAAAACACCCTATTCTGCTCTCTCAACCACGCTCTTTTTATTTCCACACATCTTTCTTACCCTAACGTTACTTACTCGATCAAACCACCTCACACCACACATTGTCCTCAAACATCTCATTTCCAGTACATCCATCCTCCTGCGCACAACTCTATCCATAGTCCACGCCTCGCAACCATACAACATTGTTGGAACCACTATTCCTTCAAACATACGCATTTTTGCTTTCCGAGATAATGTTCTCGACTTCCACACGTTCTTCAAGGCTCCCAGAATTCTCGCCCCCTCCCCCACCCTATGATCCACTTCCGCTTCCATGGTTCCATCCGCTGCCAGATCCACTCCCAGATATCTAAAACACTTTACTTCCTCCAGTTTTTCTCCATTCAAACTTACCTCCCAATTGACATGACCCTCAACACTACTGTACCTAATAACCTTGTTCTTATTCACATTAACTCTTAACTTTCTTCTTTCACACACTTTACCAAACTCAGTCACCAGCTTCTGCAGTTTCTCACATGAATCAGCCACCAGCGCTGTATCATCAGCGAACAACAACTGACTCACTTCCCAAGCTCTCTCATCCCCAACAGACTTCATACTTGCCCCTTTTTCCAAAACTCTTGCATTCACCTCCCTAACAACCCCATTCATAAACAAATTAAACAACCATGGAGACATCACACACCCCTGCCGCAAACCTACATTCACTGAGAACCAATCACTTTCCTCTCTTCCTACACGTACACATGCCTTACATCCTCGATAAAAACTTTTCACTGCTTCTAACAACTTGCCTCCCACACCATATATTCTTAATACCTTCCACAAGGCATCTCTATCAACTCTATCATATGCCTTCTCCAGATCCATAAATGCTACATACAAATCCATTTGCTTTTCTAAGTATTTCTCACATACATTCTTCAAAGCAAACACCTGATCCACACATCCTCTAACACTTCTGAAACCACACTGCTCTTCCCCAATCTGATGCTCTGTACATGCCTTCACCCTCTCAATCAATATCCTCCCATATAATTTACCAGGAATACTCAACAAACTTATACCTCTGTAATTTGAGCACTCACTCTTATCCCCTTTGCCTTTGTACAATGGCACTATGCAAGCATTCCGCCAAACCTCAGGCACCTCACCATGAGTCATATATATATATATATATATATATATATATATATATATATATATATATATATATATATATATATATATATATATATATATATATATATATATATATATAGTTATATATATATATAGTTATATAGTTATCCGTGGGGATGGGCGAGAATGAATACTTCCCACGAATTACGTGCGTGTCGTAGAAAGCAACGAAAAGGGGAGGGAGCGGCGGGCTGGAAATTCTCCCCTCCTGTTTTTTTTTTTTTTGATTTTCCAAAAAAAGGAACAGAGAAGAGGACCAGGTGAGGATATTCCCTCAGAGGCCCAGTCCTCTGTTCTTAACGCTACCTTGCTAATACGGGAAATGGCGAATAGTTTGAAAGAAAAAGAAAGATATATACATATATACATATATATATATTTATATATATATATATATATATGTATATATTTATTCATTTATTTATTTATTTTCCTTTGTCGCTGTCTCCAGCATTAGCGAGGTAGCGCAAGGAAACAAACGAAAGAAGAGCCCAACCTACACACATACAAATGTATATACATACACGTCCACACACATACCTATATATCTCAACGTATACATGTATATACACACACAGACATATACATATATACATGTGTACACAATTCATACTGTCTGCCTTTATTCATTCCCATCGCCACCCCGCCACACATGTAATAACAACCAACTCCCCCCTCATGTGTGCAGGGTAGTGCTAGGAAAAGACAATAAAGACCCCATTCGTTCACACTCAGTCTCTAGCTGTCATGTAATAATGCACCGAAACCACAGCTCCCTTTCCACATCCAGGCCCCACAGAACTTTCCATGGTTTACCCCAGACGCTTCACATGCCCTGGTTCAATCCATTGACAGCACGTCGATCCCGGTATACCACTTCGTTCCAATTCACTCTATTCCTTGCACGCCTTTCACCCTCCTGCATGTTCAGGCCCCGATCACTCAAAATCTTTTTCACTCCATCTTTCCACCTCCAATTTGGTCTCCCACCTCTCCTCATTCCCTCCACCTCTAACACATGTATCCTCTTGATCAGTCTTTCCTCATTCATTCTCTCCATGTGACCAAACCATTTCGAAACACCCTCTTCTGCTCTCTGAACCATACTCTTTATATTACCACACATCACTCTTACCCTATTATTACGTACTCGATCAAACCACTTCATACCACATATTGTCCTCAAACATCTCATTTCCATCACATCCACCCTCCTGCGCAAAACTCTATCCATAGCCCACACCTCGCAACCATACAACATTGTTGGAACCACTATTCCTTCAAAAATACCCATTTTTTGCTTTCCGAGATAATGTTCTCCACTTCCAAACATTCTTCAACGCTCCCAGAATTTTCACCCCCTCCCCCACCCTATGATTCACTTCCGCTTCCATGGTTCCATCAGCTGCCAGATCCACTCCCAGATATCTAAAACACTTCACTTCCTCCAGTTTATCTCCATTCAAACTTACCTACAAATTGACTTGACCTTCAACCCTACTATACCTAATATCCTTGCTCTTATTCACATTTACTCTCAATTTTCTACTCTCACACACTTTACCAAACTCAGTCACCATCTTCTGCAGTTTCTCTCATGAGTCAGCCACCAGAGGTGTATAATCAACGAACAACAACTGTCTCACTTCCCACGCTTTCTCATCCACAGCAGACTACATTCTTGCCCCTCTTTCCAAAACTCTTGCACTCACCTCCCTAACAACCCCATCCATGAACAAATTAAACAACCATGGAGACATCACACACCCCTGCCGCAAACCTACATTCACTGACGACCAATCACTTTTCTCTCTTCCTACACGTACACATACCTTACATCCTCGATAAAAACTTTTCACTGCTTCTAACAACTTGCTTCCCACGCCATATATTCTTAATATCTTCCACAGAGAATCTCTATCAACTCTATCAAATGCCTTCTCCAGATCCATAAATGCTACATACAAATCCATTTGCTTTTCTAAGTATTTCTATCATACACACTTCAAAGCAAACACCTGATCCACACACCCTCAACCACTTCTGAAACAACACTGCTCTTCCCCAATCTGATGCTCTGTACATGCCTTCACCCTCTCAATCAATACCCTCCCATATAATTTACCAGAAATACTCAACAACCTTATACCTCTGTATTTTCAGCACTCACCTTTGTCTCCTTTGCCTTTGTACAGTGGCACTATGCAGGCATTCCGCCAATCCTCAGACACCTCACCATGAGTCATACATACATTAAATAACCTTACCAACCAATCAACAATACAGGCCCCCCCCTTTTTTAATAAATTCCTCATCAATACCATCCAACCCCGCTGCCTTGCCGGCTTTCAACTTCCGCATAGTTTTACTATTTCTTCTCTGTTTACCAAATCATTTTTACTAACCCTCTCACTTTGCACACCACCTTGACCAAAACACCCTATATCTGCCACTCTATCATAAAACACATTCGACAAACCTTCAAAATACTCATTCCATCTCCTCATATCACCACTCCTTGTTATCACCTCCCCATTAGCCCCCTTCACTGAGGTTCCCATTTGTTCTTTTGTCTTACGCACTTTATTTACCTTCTTCCAAAACATCTTTTTATTCTCCCTAAAATTCAATGATACTCTCTCACCCCAACTCTCATTTGCCCGCTTTTTCACCTCTTGCACCTTTCTCTTGACTTCATGCCTCTTTCTTTTATACATCTCCCACTCATTTGCATTTTTTCCTGCAAAAATCGTCCAAATGCCTCTCTCTTCTCTTTCACTAATAATCTTACTTCTTCATCCCACCATTCACTACCCTTTCTAATCTGCCCACCTCACACGCTTCTCATGCCACAAGGATCTTTTGATCAAGCCATCACTGCTTCCCTAAATGCATCCCACACTTCCCCTGCTCCCCTTACCTCCTTTTTTCTCACTTTTTTCCATTCTGTACTCAGTCTCTCCTGGTACTTCCTCACACAAGTCTCCTTCCCAAGCTCACTTACTCTCACCACTCTCTTCTCCACAACATTTTCCCTTCTTTCCTGAAAACCTCTACAAATCTTCACCTTCGACTCCACAAGATAATGATCAGACATCCCTCCAGTTGCACCTCTCAGCACATTAAAATCCAAGATTCTCTCTTTCGCACGCCTACCAATTAACACGTAATCCAATAACGCTCTCTGGCCATCTCTCCTACTTACATACGTATATTTATGCATATCTCTCTTTTTGAACTAGGTATTCCCAATCACCAGTCCTTTTTCAGCACATAAATCTACAAGCTCCTCATCATTTCCATTTACAACACTGAACACCCCATGTATACCAATTATTCCCTGAACTGCCACATTACCCACCTTTGCATTCAAATCACCCATCAATATAACCCGGTCTCGTGCATCAAAACTACTAACACATTCATTTAGCTGCTCCCAAAACACTTGCCTCTCATGATCTTTCTTCTCATGCCCAGGTGCATATGCACCAATAATCACCCATCTCTCTCCATCAACTTTCAGTTTTACCCATATCAATCTATAGTTTACTTTCTAACACTGTATCACATACTCCCACCACTACTGTTTCAGGAGTAGTGCTACTCCTTCCCTTGCTCTTGTCCTCTCACTAACCCCTGACTTTACTCCCAAGACATTCCCAAACCACTCTTCCCCTTTACCCTTAAGCTTCGTTTCACTCAGAGCCAAAATATCCAGGTTCCTTTCCTCAAACATACTACCTATCTCTCCTTTTTCTCATCTTGGTTACATCCACACACATTTAGACACCCCAATCTGAGCCTTCGAGGAGGATGAGCACTCCATGCGTGACTCCTTCTTCTGTTTCCCCTTTTAAAAAGTTAAAATATAAGGAGGGAAGGGTTTCTAGCCCCCCGCTCCCGTCCCCTTAAGTCGCCTTCTACGACACGTAGAAATGCGTGGGAAGTACTCTTTCTCCCCTATCCCCAACAATCCACCCACATACACATGTATTTACATACACGTCCACACACGCAAATATACATACCTATACATCTCAATGTAGACATATATACATACAAACAGACATATACATATATACACACGTACATAATTCATACTGTCTACCTTTATTCATTCCCATCGCCACCTCGCCACACATGGAATAACAACCCCCTCCCCCCTCATGTGTGCGAGGTAGCGCTAGGAAAAGACAACAAAGGCCCCATTAGTTCACACTCTGTCTCTAGCCGTCATCTAATAATGCACCGAAACCACAGCTCCCTTTCCACATCCAGGCCCCACAGAACTTTCCATGGTTTACGCCAGACGCTTTACATGCCCTGGTTCAGTCTATTGACAGCACGTCGACCCCGGTATACCACATCGATCCAATTCAATTTATTCCTTGCACGCCTTTCACCCTCCTGCATGTTCAGGACCCGATTACTCAAAATCTTTTTCACTCCATCTTTCCACCCCCAATTTGGTCTCCCACTTCTCCTCGTTCCCTCCACGTCCGACACATATATCCTCTTTCGTCAATCTTTCCTCACTCATTCTCTCCATGTGACCAAACCATTTCGAAACACCCTCTTCTGCCCTCTCAACCACACTCTTTTTATTTCCACACATCACTCTTACCCTATTATTACGTACTCGATCAAACCACCTCACACCACATATTGTCCTCAAACATCTCATTTCCAGCACATCCACCCTCCTGCGCACAACTCTATCCATAGCTCACGCCTCGCAACCATACAACATTGTTGGAACCACTATTCCTTCAAAAATACCCATTTTTTGCTTTCCGAGATAATGTTCTCTACTTCCAAACATTCTTCAAGGCTCCCAGAAATTTCACCCCCTCCCCCACCCTATGATTCACTTCCGCTTCCATGGTTCCATCCGCTGCCAGATCCACTCCCAGATATCTAAAACACTTCACTTCCTCCAGTTTTTCTCCATTCAAACTTACCTCCCAATTGACTTGACCTTCAACCCTACTATACCTAATATCCTTGCTCTTATTCACATTTACTCTCAATTTTCTTCTCTCACACACTTTACCAAACTCAGTCACCAGCTTCTGCAGTTTCTCACATGAGTCAGCCACCAGCGCTGTATAATCAACGAACAACAACTGACTCACTTCCCAAGCTCTCTCATCCACAGCAGACTACATTCTTGCCCCTCTTTCCAAAACTCTTGCACTCACCTCCCTAACAACCCCATCCATGAACAAATTAAAGAACCATGGAGACATCACACACCCTGCCGCAAACCTACATTCACTGACAACCAATCACTTTCCTCTCTTCCTACACGTACACATGCCTTACATCCTCGATAAAAACTTTTCACTGCTTCTAACAACTTGCCTCCCACACCATATATTCTTAATACCTTCCACAGAGAATCTCTATCAACTCTATCATATGCCTTCTCCAGATCTATAAATGCTACATACAAATCCATTTGCTTTTCTAAGTATTTCTCACATACATTCTTCACAGCAAACACCTGATCCACACATCCTCTACCACTTCTGAAACCACACTGCTCTTCCCCAATCTGATGCTCTGTACATGCCTTCACCCTCTCAATCAATACCCTCCCATATAATTTACCAGGAATACTAAACAACCTTATACCTCTGTATTTTGAGCACTCGCCTATGTCCCCCTTGCCTTTGTACAGTGGCACTATGCAGGCATTCCGCCAATCCTCAGGCACCTCACCATGAGTCATACATACATCAAATAACCTTACCAACCAATCAACAATACAGGCCCCCCCCTTTTTTAATAAATTCCACAGCATTACCATCCAACCCCGCTGCCTTGCCGGCTTTCAACTTCCGCAAAGATTAAATACTTCTCTGTTTACCAAATCATTTTTACTAACCCTCTCACTTTGCACACCACCTCGACCAAAACACCCTATATCTGCCACTCTATCATAAAACACATTCGACAAACATTCAAAATTCTCATTCCATCTCCTCACATCACCACTCCTTGTTATCACCTGCCCATTAGCCCCCTTCACTGAGGTTCCCATTTGTTCTTTTGTCTTACGCACTTTATTTACCTTCTTCCAGAACATCTTTTTATTCTCCCTAAAATTCAATGATACTCTCTCACCCCAACTCTCATTTGCCCGCTTTTTCACCTCTTGCACCTTTCTCTTGACTTCCTGCCTCTTTCTTTTATACATCTCCCACTCATTTGCATTTTTTCCTGCAAAAATCGTCCAAATGCCTCTCTCTTCTCTTTCACTAATGATCTTACTTCTTCATCCCACCATTCACTACCCTTTCTAATCTGCCAACCTCAACCGTTTCTCATGCCACAAGCATCTTTTGAGCAAGCCATCACTGCTTCCCTATATACATCCCACACTTCCCCTGCTCCCCTTACCTCCTTTCTTCTCACTTTTTTCCATTCTGTACTCAATCTCTCCTGGTACTTCCTCACACAAGTCTCCTTCCCAAGCTCACTTACTCTCACAACTCTCTTCACACCAACATTTTCCCTTCGTTCCTGAAAACCTCTACAAATCTTCACCTTTGACTCCACAAGATAATGAACAGACATCCCTCCAGTTGCACCTCTCAGCACATTAACATCCAAGATTCTCTCTTTCGCACGCCTATCAATTAACACGTAATCATATAACGCTCTCTGGCCATCTCTCCTACTTATATACGTATATTTATGCATATCTCTCTTTTTGAACTAGGTATTCCAAATCACCAGTCCTTTCTCAGCACATAAATCTACAAGCTCTTCACCATTTCCATTTACAGCACCGAACACCCGATGTATACCAATTATTCCCTGAACTGCCACATTACTCACCTTTCCATTCAAATCACCCATCAATATAACCCGGTCTCGTGCAAGAAAACTACTAACACATTCATTTAGCTGCTCCCAAAACACTTGCCTCTCATGATCTTTCTTCTCATGCCCAGGTGGATATGCACAAATAATCACCCATCTCTCTCCATCAACTTTCAGTTTTACCCATATCAATCTATAGTTTACTTTCTTACACTGTATCACATACTCCCACCACTACTGTTTCAGGAGTAGTGCTACTCCTTCAATTGCTCTTGTCCTCTCACTAACCCCTGACTTTACTCCCAAGACATTCCCAAACCACTCTTCCCCTTTACCCTTAAGCTTCGTTTCACTCAGAGCCAAAATATCCAGGTTCCTTTCCTCAAACATACTACCTATCTCTCCTTTTTTCTCACCTTGGTTACATCCACACACATTTAGGCACCCCAATCTGAGCCTTCGAGGAGGATGAGCACTCCATGCGTGACTCCTTCTTCTGCTTCCCCTTTTAAAAAGTTAAAATATAAGGAAGGGAGTGTTTCTAGCCACCCCGCTCCCGTCCCCTTAAGTCGCCTTCTACGACACGTAGGAATGCGTTGGAAGTATTCTTTCTCCCCTATCCCCAACAATCCACCCACATACACATGTATTTACATACACGTCCACACACGCAAATATACATACCTATACATCTCAATGTAGACATATATACATACAAACAGACATATACATATATACACACGTACATAATTCATACTGTCTATCTTTATTCATTCCCATCGCCACCTCGCCACACATGGAATAACAACCCCCTCCCCCCTCATGTGTGCGAGGTAGCGCTCGGAAAAGACAACAAAGGCCCCATTAGTTCACACTCAGTCTCTAGCTGTCATCTAATAATGCACCGAAACCACACTTCCCTTTCCACATCCAGGCCCCACAGAAATTTCTATGGTTTACGCCAGACGCTTCACATGCCCTGGTTCAGTCTATTGACAGCACGTCGACCCCGGTATACCACATCGTTCCAATTCACTTTATTCCTTGCACGCCTTTCACCCTCCTGCATGTTCAGGACCCGATCATTCAAAATCTTTTTCACTCCATCTTTCCACCCCCAATTTGGTCTCCCACTTCTCCTAGTTCCCTCCACCTCCGACACATATATCCTCTTTCGTCAATCTTTCCTCACTCATTCTCTCCATGTGAACAAACCATTTCGAAAAACCCTCTTCTGCCCTCTCAACCACACTCTTTTTATTTCCACAAATCTCTCTTACCCTTACATTACTTACTCGATCAAACCACCTCACACCACATATTGTCCTCAAAAATCTCATTTCCAGCACATCCACCCTCCTGCGCACAACTCTATCCATAGCCCACGCCTCGCAGCCATACAACATTGTTGGAACCACTATTCCTTCAAACATAACCATTTTTGCTTTACGAGATAATGTTTTCGACTTCCAAACATTCTTCAAGGCTCCCAGAATTTTCACCCCCTCCCCCACCCTATGATTCACTTCCGCTTTCATGATTCCATCCGCTGCCAGATCCAGTACGAGATATCTAAAAAAACTTTACTTCCTCCAGTTTTTCTCCACTCATACTTACTTCC
>NC_092224.1:50010640-50058140 GCF_036320965.1 Panulirus ornatus
TGACAAACTGCAGAAGCTGGTGACTGAGCTTGGTAAAAGTGTGTGAAAGAAGAAAGTCGAGAGTAAATGTGAGTAGTGCAAACGGTTATTAGGTAGAGTTGGGTTTGTGGGACAAGTCACTTGGGAGGTAAGTATGATGGAGAAAAACTGAGGAAGTTAAGTGTTTTAGATATCTGTGAGTGGATTTTGCAGCGGATGGAACCATGGAAGCCGAAGTGAATCATAGGGTGGGGGAGGGGGCGAAAGTTCTAGGAGCGTTGAAAAATGTGTGGAAGTCGAGAACGTTATCTTGGAAAGCAAAAATAGGTATGTTTGAAGGAATAGTGGTTCCAGCATTGTTATATGGTTGCGAGGCGTGGGCTATAGGAGAGTTGTGCGGAGGAGGGTGGATGTGCTGGAAATGAGATGTTTGAGGACAATATATGGTGTGAGGTGGTTTGATCGAGTAAGTAATGAAAGAGTAAGACAGATGTGTGGTAATAAAAAGAGTGTGACTGCGAGAGCAGAAGAGGGTGTTTTGAAATGGTTCCATCCGTTGCATACTTGCCTCTCTTTCCAAGGCTCTTGCATTTACCTCCCTAACAACCCCATCCATGAACAAATTAAACAACCATGGAGATATCACGCACCCTTGCCGCAAACAAACATTCACTGAGAACCAATCACTTACATCCTCGATAAAAACTTTTCACTGCTTCTAACAACTTACCTCCCACTCCATATATTCTTAATACCTTCCACAGAGCATCTCTATCAACTCTATCATATGCCTTCTCCAGATCCATAAATGCTATATACAAGTCCATTTGCTTTTCTAAGTATTTCTTACATACATTTTTCAAAGCAAACGCCTGATCCACACATCCTCTACCACTTCTGAAACCACACTGCTCTTCACCCTCTCAATCAATACCCTCCCATATAATTTTCCTGGAATACTCAACAAACTTATACCTCTGTAATTTGAGCGCTCACTCTTATCCCCTTTGCCTTTGTACAATGGCACTATGCAAGCATTCCGCCAGTCCTCAGGCACAACACCATGAGTCATACATACATAAAATAACCTCACCAACCAATCAACAATCGCATGTTTACCAAATGGCTTCCTAGCTTTGTTTTTTTCGATGTATATCAACTGACTGTTATGTTTCTCTCTTGTGTCTCCCCTGATGATGTGATTATTACATGAAAGTGCACTTGGGAACTTATCTTGTGTCATTTTCCTCTGGACTCATAGGAGTATTATGATCACGCGCAAAATTGTGATACTTTCCAATATATATATATATATATATATATATATATATATATATATATATATATATATGTATATATTCATATACCCATAAACGCCCGTACTTTCACATATACATACATATACATATCAATATATAAACATATACTTACATATATATATCATTATATACACATATACATACATATACATACACATACACAGACATATACATATATACATATGTATGTATTCATACTTCCTATCCTTCATCCATTTCTGGCGCTACCCGCCCCACAGGAAACAGCATCGCTACTCCTTGCTTCAACTAGGTTGCGCCAGGAAAACAGACAACAAAGACCACTTCGTTCACACTCAGTCTCTAGCTGTCATGTGTAATGCACCGAAATCAGAGCTCTCTATCCATATCCAGGCCTCAAAGGCCTCAGACGTTTCACATGCCCTGGATCAGTCCATTGACAGAACGTCCACCCCGATATACCACATTGTCTCAATCACGCTCTTTCCATTACCACACATCTGTCTTACCCTTTCATTGCTTACGCGACCAAACCACCTCACTCCATATATTTTCCTGAAACATATGTGTGTGTGTGTGTGTGTGTGTGTGTGTGTGTGTGTGTGTGTGTGTGTGTGCGCGCGCGCGTGCGCGCGTTAGTGATTGAAAAAAATAGGATAAAAACAGCAGTTTTTAGTTAATAGTCGTGATGATCAGTCAAGAGTACCATGGGGGAACATTTGTCACAATTTCAGTAATATCTTCTTCATAAACACATTAATGACTGCCTAGCTTACCGTGACCACTCACTTTTGTGTAGGTTTGGCAACAAGTGATAACCATCTTACATTTAGATGTAATGAGTCCAGCATTGAGGGTGGTAAGTACACGTGTGAAAACTCTGTAGATCATCTTAACATATAAATGGTTGCAATATTGCCAACATACTCAGTTATCATGTATAGATAAAGGTGCTGAACTATATATTACAGATAAGGGTTGGCGTCTTTGTAACATATTGCTGACAGTATTACCAGTAATTACCAGTGACGTAACACATCCAGAATTGATGAGAAAATGGAGAATTATGACAAATGCACTTGACCAACTTACCTATCAAGACATTGGTATGCGATGTCAAAGCAGGGAGGTAAGGGTGATGATAGAAGAATAATGGGAAATGCTTTTGAAATTATCACACATTAAACCATACAAATTATCACACATTAAACCATACAAATTATCACACATTAAACCATACAAACTCCAATGACTCCTGCCACCCATCATGATAACGACGCTACGTTCCGCCTTAGGTCGCTAGGTATGATCTTAGCTGTGGATTGTACATGCGCTGCCTGCAGCCGCGTACCGTGCCCGATGGCTCAAGCACGCCCTCAGTAGGTCCTTGGTGTAGCTAACCTGCTCTGTCTCCATATAGCTAAGACTCTCTTCCCAGCTGGGACCCTGTTCGAAACACAGGCCATGATTGTAGAGATATGATCAGCTCGTTACCCATACAGGGAATGAGTCTGACACACTAAACCTCCTGCTGTAACAGTGTATGACTGACTCACCGGCATTATTACGAATGTATATCCTCTCCGCTACCTGGGTTAAGTCTTAGGACCTGATGGTGAGAGCGTCCAATTTCCTGTGTGTGAAGCTCCTGGGAAACTGCTCAGAGACAGTCCTCGTCTCTGTTAGGAGGAGCGCTAGATGCCTAGTTGTGTTAATTCACTTTCCTTGATTCGCACCTTCAATTTTCCACGCTAGTTACATATTGGTTGTGTCATTTTCCCAACACTTTATCCTGTATGGGACCTGCCATGGACGATTCTATATCAACTCTTAGTATCATCTTATAGTTATAATCTTGATATAAGCTATGAAAGATCTTACGCATTGATTGACAAACATTGTCCTTACAATATGATATTTTGTTCATTACCAGCTGAACAGCTTCAAGGAAGAACACATCGGCTTACCCCTTCCACAGTTGACCTGCGACCCCTGGCACCGACTGAAACACCTCGCTGCAGGCCACAGCTGGTTCCACTATATCTATATCTGGTCACCTTCCCTCATAAAGCTGCTCCGTTGGTGAACTAAATCGTTACGTCTTAATCAATACATTCCTAATCAATACTTTAATAATGTTAATGATACTAAGCTATCGTAACGGGTTAAACAGATGTGACAACATTGTTAAAGGAAAATTATTTCACCCATTTCGAGGTAAAACGTCTGTGCACGAATCTGTATACATTACTAAGAGTGAAATCAGACGAATCAAGTCTTAAGTAACTTGTTCAATCAAGATTTTCAAAGCTTTTGATGATCTTGAGTATGTGTTTTTGATCACTTCTTAACTTTCTCTTTTCAAGGCGCCCATAAACTTTGTTTCCTAGTTCAGAAATCATCTTCCTGGCTCGGCTCTGTACTCATTCCATTCTGTCTATGTCTTTATTAGTGAGCAAACTAAACACGTTATGCAAGATCGGGACGCACCAGTAAACTGTAAAGAGTATTAAGGATGATTCACAAAGAGTTAGATTCAAAAGCCCTTCCTATGAATCCAAAAATCTTGTTCACTCTTTTTACCGCTTCTATGCACTGCTTATTTGGCTTTAGGTCGCTAGAATTATAAAGTCCAAGTCTTTTTCCTCGTTTAACCTTTGCATATCACCAGAAGTCCTACAGTAGCTTGCCTTTTCGTTTTTACTACTGATATGTAAGACTTTGCACTTAACCATATTAGAAGTCAATTGCCTCATATGAGCCAGTCTATCAGTTTGTTAAAGGAAGTTTGACGTTGCAACCGTTCAATTTCATAGATGATATACTTCCCAGCTTCGTGTCATCTGCTAATTTTGATATCTTACTGTAATTCAGCCTATGATCAATTATATACATATATATATATATATATATATATATATATATATATATATATATATATATATATATATATGTATATATATATATATATATATATATATATATATATATATATATATATATATATATATATATATATATATATATATATATATATATATATATATACATATATATATATATATATATATATATATATATATATATATATATATATATATATATATATATATATATATATATATATATATATGTTCTGGAAGGAGGTAAATAAAGTGCGTAAGACAAGGGAGCAAATGGGAACTTCAGTGAAGGGCGCAAATGGGGAGGTGATAACAATTAGTGGTGATGTGAGAAGGAGATGGAGTGAGTATTTTGAAGGTTTGTTGAATGTGTTTCACGATAGAGTGGCAGATATAGGGTGTTTTGGTCGAGGTGGTGTGCAAAGTGCGAGGGTTAGGGAAAATGAGGTGGTAAACAGAGAATAGGTAGTAAAAGCTTTGCGGAAGATGAAAGCCGGCAAGGCAGCAGGTTTGGATGGTATTGCAGTGGAATTTATTAAAAAAGGGGGTGACTGTATTGTTGACTGGTTGGTAAGGTTATTTAATGTATGTATGACTCATCGTGAGGTGCCTGAGGATTGGCGGAATGCGTGCATAGTGCCATTGTACAAGGGCAAAGGGGATAAGAGTGAGTGCTCAAATTACAGAGGTATAAGTTTGTTGAGTATTCCTGGCAAATTATATGGGAGGGTATTGATTGAGAGGGTGAAGGCATGTACAGAGCATCAGATTGGGGAAGAGCAGTGTGGTTTCAAAAGTGGTAGAGGATGTGTGGATCAGGTGTTTGCTTTGAAGAATGTATGTGAGAAATACTTAGAAAAGCAAATGGATTTGTATGTAGCATTTATGGATCTGGAGAAGGCATATGATAGAGCTGATAGAGATGCTCTGTGGAAGGTATTAAGAATATATGGTGTGGGAGGCAAGTTGTTAGAAGCAGTGAAAAGTTTTTATCGAGGATGTAAGGCATGTGTACGTGTAGGAAGAGAGGAAAGTGATTGGTTCTCAGTGAATGTAGGTTTGCGGCAGGGGTGTGTGATGTCTCCATGGTTGTTTAATTTGTTTATGGATGGGGTTCTTAGGGAGGTGAATGCAAGAGTTTTGGAAAGAGGGGCAAGTATGAAGTCTGTTGGGGATGAGAGAGCTTGGGAAGTGAGTCAGTTGTTGTTCGCTGATGATACAGCGCTGGTGGCTGATTCATGTGAGAAACTGCAGAAGCTGGTGACTGAGTTTGGTAAAGTGTGTGAAAGAAGAAAGTTAAGAGTAAATGTGAATAAGAGCAAGGTTATTAGGTACAGTAGGGTTGAGGGTCAATTCAATTGGGAGGTGAGTTTGAATGGAGAAAAACTGGAGGAAGTGAAGTGTTTTAGATATCTGGGAGTGGATCTGGCAGCGGATGGAACCATGGAAGCGGAAGTGGATCATAGGGTGGGGGAGGGGGCGAAAATTCTGGGAGCCTTGAAGAATGTGTGGAAGTCGAGAACATTATCTCGGAAAGCAAAAATGGGTATGTTTGAAGGAATAGTGGTTCCAACAATGTTGCATGGTTGCGAGGCGTGGACTATGGATAGAGTTGTGCGCAGGAGGATGGATGTGCTGGAAATGAGATGTTTGAGGACAATGTGTAGTGTGAGGTGGTTTGATCCAGTAAGTAACGTAAGGGTAAGAGAGATGTTTGGAAATAAAAAGAGCGTGGTTGAGAGAGCAGAAGAGGGTGTTTTGAAATGGTTTGGTCATATGGAGAGAATGAGTGAGGAAAGATTGACCAAGAGGATATATGTGTCGGAGGTGTAGGGAACGAGGAGAAGAGGGAGACCAAATTGGAGGTGGAAAGATGGAGTGAAAAAGATTTTGTGTGATCGGGGCCTGAACATGCAGGAGGGTGAAAGGAGGGCAAGGAATAGAGTGAATTGGAGCGATGTGGTATACCGGGGTTGACGTGCTGTCAGTGGATTGAATCAAGGCATGTGTATGGGGGTGGGTTGGGCCATTTCTTTCGTCTGTTTCCTTGCGCTACCTCGCAAACGCGGGAGACAGCGACAAAGCAAAAAGAAAAAAAAAAAAATATATATATATATATATATATATATATATATATATATATATATATATATATATATATATATATATATATATATATATATATATATACACCTCAGCCCACCTGCATTTTCAATTAGGGGAGGAGACCACCTCGCCTTTCTGTAGCAGCAACACGCAAGGACATGGTCACACCCATCGACAACGGTAACCTCCAGAAGACCGATTTCGACGATGAAGGCCTGCACTGTGGCTGAGAGATTGACTTGAGGAGGCAGAAGTGATATTGTGACAGTGATTGTGTCAGCGTCGCGTCGCCTCGCCGCAGTGTATCGAGACAGACTTCCCCAGAACTTTTAAAGGGGAAGTAAATGTTTATAGTTGTGTTAATGGAGTGATAGTTTTCATGCATGGTGTTTTTGACAAGAAAATAGTGAAGTTGGAGAAAAATGTAGCTTGGACATTGAAGCTTATTGATACATTGGTGAAATTGATGAGAACTGCTATTGGCGTTTGTGTGAATAAATTGTACATTTCCTTTTCCATAGCCAGAGGTTGAACCATTATGTGACATTCATTTTTTTTCATTCTTTTCAAGCTAAAAGTTTGTTTTATAAATTGTTTCTTACATTTTTCATATGTATATATATGTATGTGTGTGTGTGTGTGTGTATGTGCGTATGTGTGTGTATGTGTGTGTGTGTGTATATGTATGTATATATGTATATTATCCCTGGGGATAGGGGTGAAAGAATACTTCCCACGTATTCCTCGCGTGTCGTAGAAAGCGACTAGAGGGGACGGGAGCGGGGGGCCGGAAATCCTCCCCTCCTTGTATTAACTTTCTAAAATGGGAAACAGAAGAAGGAGTCACGCGGGGAGTGATCATCCTCCTCGAAGGCTCAGAGTGGGATGCCTAAATGTGTGTGGATGTAACCAAGATGTGAAAAAAGGAGAGATAGGTAGTATGTTTGAGGAAAGGAACCTGGATGTTTTGGCTCTGAGTGAAACGAAGCTCAAGGGTAAAGGGGAAGAGTGGTTTGGAAATGTCTGGGGAGTGAAGTCAGGGGTTAGTGAGAGGACAAGAGCAAGGGAAGGAGTAGCAATACTCCTGAAACAGGAGTTGTGGGAGTATGTGATAGAATGTAAGAAAGTAAATTCTCGATTAATATGGGTAAAACTGAAAGTTGATGGAGAGAGGTGGGTGATTATTGGTGCATATGCACCTGGGCATGAGAAGAAAGATCATGAGAGGCAAGTGTTTTGGGAGCAGCTAAATGAGTGTGTTAGCGGTTTTGATGCACGAGACCGGGTTATAGTGATGGGTGATTTGAATGCAAAGGTGAGTAATGTGGCAGTTGAGGGAATAACTGGTATGCATGGGGTGTTCAGTGTTGTAAATGGAAATGGTGAAGAGCTTGTAGATTTATGTGCTGAAAAAGGACTGATGATTGGGAATACCTGGTTTAAAAAGCGAGATATACATAAGTATACTTATGTAAGTAGGAGAGATGGCCAGAGAGCGTTATTGGATTACGTGTTAATTGACAGGCGCGCGAAAGAGAGACTTTTGGATGTTAATGTGCTGAGAGGTGCAACTGGAGGGATGTCTGATCATTATCTTGTGGAGGCTAAGGTGAAGATTAGTATGGGTTTTCAGAAAAGAGGAGTGAATGTTGGGGTGAAGAAGGTGGTGAGAGTAAGTGAGCTTGGGAAGGAGACCTGTGTGGGGAAGTACCAGGAGAGACTGTGTACAGAATGGAAAAAGGTGAGAACAATGGAAGTAAGGGGAGTGGGGGAGGAATGGGATGTATTTAGGGAATCAGTGATGGATTGCGCAAAAGATGCTTGTGGCATGAGAAGAGTGGGAGGTGGGCTGTTTAGAAAGGGTAGTGAGTGGTGGGATGAAGAAGTAAGAGTATTAGTGAAAGAGAAGAGAGAGGCATTTGGACGATTTTTGCAGGGAAAAAATGCAATTGAGTGGGAGAAGTATAAAAGAAAGAGACAGGAGGTCAAGAGAAAGGTGCAAGAGGTGAAAAAAAGGGCATATGAGAGTTGGGGTGAGAGACTATCAGTAAATTTTAGGGAGAATAAAAAGATGTTCTGGAAGGAGGTAAATAGGGTGCGTAAGACAAGGGAGCAAATGGGAACTTCAGTGAAGGGCGCAAATGGGGAGGTGATAACAAGTAGCGGTGATGTGAGAAGGAGATGGAATGAGTATTTTGAAGGTTTGTTGAATGTGTCTGATGACAGAGTGGCAGATATAGGGTGTTTTGGTCGAGGTGGTGTGCAAAGTGAGAGGGTTAGGGAAAATGATTTGGTAAACAGAGAAGAGGTAGTAAAAGCTTTGCGGAAGATGAAAGCCGGCAAGGCAGCAGGTTTGGATGGTATTGCAGTGGAATTTATCAAAAAAGGGGGTGACTGTATTGTTGACTGGTTGGTAAGGTTATTTAATGTATGTATGACTCATTGTGAGGTGCCTGAGGATTGGCGGAATGCGTGCATAGTGCCATTGTACAAAGGCAAAGGGGATAAGAGTGAGTGCTCAAATTACAGAGGTATAAGTTTGTTGAGTATTCCTGGTAAATTATATGGGAGGGTATTGATTGAGAGGGTGAAGGCATGTACAGAGCATCAGATTGGGGAAGAGCAGTGCGGTTTCAGAAGTGGTAGAGGATGTGTGGATCAGGTGTTTGCTTTGAAGAATGTATGTGAGAAATACTTAGAAAAGCAAATGGATTTGTATGTAGCATTTATGGATCTGGAGAAGGCATATGATAGAGTTGATAGAGATGCTCTGTGGAAGGTATTAAGAATATATGGTGTGGGAGGCAAGTTGTTAGAAGCAGTGAAAAGTTTTTATCGAGGATGTAAGGCATGTGTACGTGTAGGAAGAGAGGAAAGTGATTGGTTCTCAGTGAATGTAGGTTTGCGGCAGGGGTGTGTGATGTCTCCATGGTTGTTTAATTTGTTTATGGATGGGGTTGTAAGGGAGGTAAATGCAAGAGTCCTGGAAAGAGGGGCAAGTATGAAGTCTGTTGGGGATGAGAGAGCTTGGGAAGTGAGTCAGTTGTTGTTCGCTGATGATACAGCGCTGGTGGCTGATTCATGTGAGAAACTGCAGAAGCTGGTGACTGAGTTTGGTAAAGTGTGTGGAAGAAGAAAGTTGAGAGTAAATGTGAATAAGAGCAAGGTTATTAGGTACAGTAGGGGTGAGGGTCAAGTCAATTGGGAGGTGAGTTTGAATGGAGAAAAACTGGAGGAAGTGAAGTGTTTTAGATATCTGGGAGTGGATCTGTCAGCGGATGGAACCATGGAAGCGGAAGTGGATCATAGGGTGGGGGAGGGGGCGAAAATTTTGGGAGCCTTGAAAAATGTGTGGAAGTCGAGAACATTATCTCGGAAAGCAAAAATGGGTATGTTTGAGGGAATAGTGGTTCCAACAATGTTGTATGGTTGCGAGGCGTGGGCTATGGATAGAGATGTGCGCAGGAGGATGGATGTGCTGGAAATGAGATGTTTGAGGACAATGTGTGGTGTGAGGTGGTTTGATCGAGTAAGTAACGTAAGGGTAAGAGAGATGTGTGGAAATAAAAAGAGCGTGGTTGAGAGAGCAGAAGAGGGTGTTTTGAAATGGTTTGGGCACATGGAGAGAATGAGTGAGGAGAGATTGACCAAGAGGATATATGTGTCGGAGGTGGAGGGAACGAGGAGAAGAGGGAGACCAAATTGGAGGTGGAAAGATGGAGTGAAAAAGATTTTGTGTGATCGGGGCCTGAACATGCAGGAGGGTGAAAGGAGGGCAAGGAATAGAGTGAATTGGAGTCATGTGGTATACAGGGGTTGACGTGCTGTCAGTGGATTGAATCAAGGCATGTGAAGCGTCTGGGGTAAACCATGGAAAGCTGTGTAGGTATGTATATTTGCGTGTGTGGACGTGTGTATGTACATGTGTATGGGGGGGGGGGGGTTGGGCCATTTCTTTCGTCTGTTTCCTTGCGCTACCTCGCAAACGCGGGAGACAGCGACAAAGTATAAAAAAAAAAAAAAAAAAATATATATATATATATATTTATATATATATGAGCCTTCGAGGAGGATGAGCACTCCCCGCGTGACTCCTTCTTCTGTTTCCCATTTTAGAAAGTTAAAAAAAATACAAGGAGGGGAGGGGAGGCCCCCCATTCCCGTACCCTCTAGTCGCCTTCTACGACACGCGGGGAACGCGTGGGAAGTATTCTTTCACCCCTATCCCCAGGGATAATACATATATATATACATATACATACACACACACACACATACGCACATATACACACACACACATATACATATATATACATATGAAAAATGTAAGAAATAATTTAGAAAACTGAAACTTCTAGCTTGAAATGAAAATGAAAAAATGAATGTCACATAATGGTTCAGCCTCTGGCTATGGAAAAGGGAAATGTATAATTTATTTACACAAAAGTCAATAGTAGTTCTCATCAATTTAACCACTGTATCAATAAGTTTCAATGTCTAAGATACATTTTTTCAGACTGGGGTATCTAAATGTGTGTGGATGTAACCAAGATGTGAAAAAAGGAGAGATAGGTAGTATGTTTGAGGAAAGGAACCTGGATGTTTTGGCTCTTAGAGAAACGAAGCTCAAAGGTAAAGGGGAAGAGTGGTTTGGGAATGTCTTGGGAGTAAATTCAGGGGTTAGTGAGAGGACAAGAGCAAGGGAAGGAGTAGCAGTACTCCTGAAACAGGAGTTGTGGGAGTATGTGATAGAATGTAAGAAAGGAGATTCTCGATTAATATGGGTAAAACTGAAAGTTGATGGAGAGAGATGGGTGATTATTGGTGCATATGCACCTGGGCATGAGAAGAAAGATCATGAGAGGCAAGTGTTTTGGGAGCAGCTGAATGAGTGTGTTAGTGGTTTTGATGCACGAGACCGGGTTATAGTGATTGGTGATCTGAATGCAAAGGTGAGTAATGTGGCAGTTGAGGGAATAATTGGTATACATGGGGTGTTCAGTGTTGTAAATGGAAATTGTGAAGAGCTTGCAGATTTATGTGCTGAAAAAGGACTGGTGATTGGGAATACCTGGTTTAAAAAGCGAGATATACTTAAGTATACGTATGTAAGTAGGAGAGATGGCCAGAGAGCGTTATTGGATTACGTGTTAATTGACAGGCACGCGAAAGAGAGACTTTTGGATATTAATGTGCTGAGAGGTGCAACTACAGGGATGTCTGATCATTATCTTGTGGAGGCGAAAATGAATATTTGTATGGGTTTTCAGAAAAGAAGAGTGAATGTTGGGGTGAAGAGGGTGGTGAGAGTAAGTGAGCTTGGGAAGGAGACTTGTGTGAGGAAGTACCAGGAGAGACTGAGTACAGAATGGAAAAAGGTGAGAACGATGGAAGTAAGGGGAGTGGGGGAGGAATGTGATGTATTTAGGGAATCAGTGATGGATTGCGCAAAAGATGCTTGTGGCATGAGAAGAGTGGGAGGTGGGTTGATTAGAAATGGTAGTGAGTGGTGGGATTAAGAAGTAAGATTATTAGTGAAAGAGAAGAGAGAGGCATTTGGACGATTTTTACAGGGAAAAAATGCAATTGAGTGGGAGATTTATAAAAGAAAGAGACAGGAGGTCAAGAGAAAGGTGCAAGAGGTGAAAAAGAGGGCAAATGAGAGTTGGGGTGAGAGAGTATCGTTAAATTTTAGGGAGAATAAAAAGATGTTCTGGAAGGAGGTAAATAAAGTGCGTAAGACAAGGGAGCAAATGGGAACTTCAGTGAAGGGCGCAAATGGGGAGGTGATAACAAGTAGTGGTGATGTGAGAAGGAGATGGAGTGAGTATTTTGAAGGTTTGTTGAATGTGTTTTATGATAGAGTGGCAGATATGGGGTGTTTTGGTCGAGGTGGTGTGCAAAGTGAGAGGGTTAGGGTAAATGATTTGGTAAACAGAGAAGAGGTAGTAAAAGCTTTGCGGAAGATGAAAGCCGGCAAGGCAGCAGATTTGGATGGTATTGCAGGGGAATTTATTAAAAAAGGGGGTGACTGTATTATTGACTGGTTGGTAAGGTTATTTAATGTATGTATGACTCATGGTGAGGTGCCTGAGGATTGGCGGAATGCGTGCATAGTGCCATTGTACAAAGGCAAAGGGGATAAGAGTGAGTGCTCAAATTACAGAGGTATAAGTTTGTTCAGTATTCCTTGAAAATTATGTGGGAGGGTATTGATTGAGAGGGTGAAGGCATGTACAGAGCATCAGATTGGGGAAGAGCAGTGTGGTTTCAAAAGTATTAGAGGATGTGTGGATCAGGTGTTTGCTTTGAAGAATGTATGTGAGAAATACTTAGAAAAGCAAATGGATTTGTATGTAGCATTTATGGATCTGGAGAAGGCATATGATAGAGTTGATAGAGATGCTCTGTGGAAGGTATTAAGAATATATGGTGTGGGAGGCAAGTTGTTAAAGCAGTGAAAAGTTTTTATCGAGGATGTAAGGCATGTGCACGTATAGGAAGAGAGGAAAGTGATTGATTCTCAGTGAATGTAGGTTTGCGGCAGGGGTGTGTGATGTCTCCATGGTTGTTTAATTTCTTTATGGATGGGGTTGTTAGGGAGGTGAATGCAAGAGTTTTAGAAAGAGGGGCAAGTATGAAGTCTGTTGTGGATGAGAGAGCTTGGGAAGTGAGTCAGTTGTTGTTCGCTGATGATACAGCGCTGGTGGCTGATTCAGAAGCTGGTGACTGAGTTTGGTAAAGTGTGTGAAAGAAGAAAGTTAAGAGTAAATGTGAATAAGAGGAAGGTTATTAGGTACAGTAGGGTTGAGGGTCAAGTCAACTGGGAGGTAAGTTTGAATAGAGAAAAACTGGAGGAAGTAAAGTGTTTTAGATATCTGGGAGTGGATCTGGCAGCGGATGGAACCATGGAAGCGGAAGTGGATCATAGGGTGGGGGAGGGGGCGAAAATCCTGGGAGCCTTGAAGAATGTGTGGAAGTCGAGAACATTATCTCGGAAAGCAAAAATGGGTATGTTTGAAGGAATAGTGGTTCCAACAATGTTGTATGGTTGCGAAGCGTGGGCTATGGATAGAGTTGTGCGCAGGAGGATGGATGTGCTGGAAATGAGATGTTTGAGGACAATGTGCGGTGTGAGGTGGTTTGATCGAGTAAGTAACGTAAGGGTAAGAGAGATGTGTGGAAATAAAAAGAGCGTGGTTGAGAGAGCAGAAGAGGGTGTTTTGAAATGGTTTGGGCACATGGACAGAATGGGTGAGGAAAGATTGACCAAGAGGATATATGTGTCGGAGGTGGAGGGAACGAGGAGAAGTGGGAGACCAAATTGGAGGTGGAAAGATGGAGTGAAAAAGATTTTGTGTGATCGGGGCCTGAACATGCAGGAGGGTGAAAGGAGGGCAAGGAATAGAGTGAATTGGATCGATGTGGTATACCGGGGTTGACGTGCTGTCAGTGGATTGAATCAGGGCATGTGAAGCGTCTGGGGTAAACCATGGAAAACTGTGTAGGTATGTATATTTGCGTGTGTGGACGTATGTATATACATGTGTATGGGGTGGGTTGGGCCATTTCTTTCGTCTGTTTCCTTGCGCTACCTCGCAAACGCGGGAGACAGCGACAAAGAAAAAAAAAAAAAAAAGAAATATATATATATATATATATATATATATATATATATATATATATATATATATATATATATATATATATATATATATATATATATATATATATACATATGTGTGTGTGTGTGTATTTATTTATTTATTTATTCATTTATTTATTTTGCTTTGTCGTTGTCTCCCGCGTTAGCGAGGTAGCGCAAGGAAACAGACGAAAGAATGGCCAAACCCACTCACATACTCATGTATATACATACACGTCCACACGCTCAAATACACATACCTATACATCTCAACACATACATAGATATATACACACACAGACATATACATATATACATGTACATAATTCATACTGTCTGCCTTTATTCATTCTCATCGCCACTTCGCCACACATGAAATAACAGCCCCCTCCCCCTTCATGTGTGCGAAGTAGCGCTAGGAAAAGACAACAAAGGCAACATTCGTTCACACTCAGTCTCTAGCTGTCATGTAATAATGCACCGAAACCACAGCTCACTTTCCACATCCAGGCCCAAAAAACTTTCCATGGTTCACCCCAGACGCTTCACATATCCTGGTTCACGTCGACCCCGGTATACCACATCGTTCCAGTTCACTCTATTCCTTGCATGCCTTTCACCCTCCTGCATGTTCAGGCCCCGATCACTCAAAATCTTTTTCACTCCATCTTTCCACCTCCAATTTAGTCTCCCACTTCTCCTCATTCCCTCCACTTCTGACACATATAACCTCTTTATAAATCTTTCCTCACTGATTTTCTCCATGTGACCAAACCATTTCCAAACACCCTCTTCTGCTCTCTCAACCACCCTCTCTCTTACTCGATCAAACCACCCCACACCACATATTGTCCTCAAACATCTCATTTCGAACACATCCACCCTCCTCCGCACAACTCTATCCATAGCCCACGCCTCGCAACCATAAAACATTGTTGGAACCACTATTCCTTCAAACATACCCATTTTTGCTTTCCGAGATAATGTTCTCGACTTCCACACATTCTTCAAGGCTCCCAGAATTTTCGCCCCCTCCCACACACTATGATTTACTTCCGATTCTATGATTCCATCCGCTGCCAAATCCACTCCCAGATATCTAAAACACTTTACTTCCTCCAGTTTTTCTCCATTTAAACTTACCTCCCAATTTACCTGACCCTCAACCCTACTGTACCTATTGACCTTGCTCTTATTCACATTTACTCTCAACTTTCTTCTTTCACACACTTTACCAAACTCAGTCACCAGCTTCTGCAGTTTCTCACATGAATCAGCCACCAGCGCTGCATCATCAGCGAACAACAACTGACTCACTTCCCAAGCTCTTTCATCCACAACAGACTGCATACTTGCCCCTCTTTCCAAAACTCTTGCATTCACCTCCCTAACAATCACATCTATAAACACATTAAACAACCATGGAGATATCACACACCCCTGCCGCAAACCTACATTCACTGAGAACCAATCACTTTCCTCTCTTCCTACACGTACACATGCCTTACATCCTCGATAAAAACTTTTCCCTACTTCTAACAACTTGCATCCCACACCATATATTCTTAAAACCTTCCACAGAGCCTCTCTATCAACTCTATCATATGCCTTCTCCAGATCCATAGGTGCTCCATACAAATTCATTTGCTTTTCTAAGTATTTCTCACATATATTCTTCAAAGTAAACTCCTGATCCACACATCCTCTACCACTTCTGAAACCCCACTACTCCTCCCCAATCTGATGCTCTGTACATGCCTTCACCCTCTCAGTCAATACCCTCCCCTATAATTTACCAGGAATGCTCAACAAACTTATACCTCTGTAATTTAAGCACTCACCTTTATCCCCTTTGCCTTTGTACAATGGCACTATGCAAGCATTCCGCCAATCCTCAGTCAACAATACAGTCACCCTCTATTTTAATAAATTCCACTGCAATACCATCCCAACACGCTGCCTTGCCGGCTTTCATCTTCCGCAAAGCTTTTACTACCTCTTCTCTTCTTACCAAATCATTTTCCCTAACTCTCTCACTTTGCACACCACCTCGACCAAAACACCCTTTATCTGCCACTCTATCATCAAACACATTCAACACACCTTCAAAATACTCACTCCATCTCCTTCTCACATCACCACTACTTGTTATCTCCTCCCCATAAGCCCCCTTCACTGAAGATCCTATTTGTTCCCTTGTCTTACGCACTTTATTTACCTCCTTCCAAAACATCTTTTTATTCTTCCTAAAATCTAATGATACTCTCTCACCCCAACTCTCATTTGCCCTCTTTTTCACCTCTTGCACCTTTCACTTGACCTCCTGCCTCTTTCTTTTATACATCTCCCACTCATTTGCATTATTTCCTTGCAAATGTCGTCCAAATGCCTCTCTCTTTTCTTTCACTAATAATCTTACTCCTTCATCCCACCACTCACTACCCTTTCTAATCTGCCCACCTCCCACGCTTCTCATGCCACAAGCATCTTCTGCGCAAGCCATCACTGCTTCCCTCAATACATCCCATTCCTCCCCCACTCCCCTTACCTCCTTTGTTCTCACGTTTTCATTCTGTACTCAGTCTCTCCAGGTACTTCCTCACACAAGTCTCCTTCACAAGCTCACTTACTCTCACCACTCTCTTCACCCCAACATTCTCTCTTCTTTTCTGAAAGCCTCTACAAATCTTCACCTTCGCCTCTACAAGATAATGATCAGACATCCCTCCAGCTGCACCTCTCAGCACATTAACAAACAAAAGTCTCTCTTTCGCGCGTCTGTCAATTAACACGTAATCCAATAACGCTCTCTGGCCATCTCTCCTACTTACATACGTATACTTATGTATATCTCTCTTTTTAAACCAGGTATTCCCAGTCACCAGTCCTTTTTCAGCACATAAATCTACAAGCTCTTCACTATTTCCATTTATAATACTGAACACCCCATGTATACCAATTATTCCCTCAACTGCCACATTACTCACCTTTGCATTCAAATCACCCATCACTATAACCTGGTCTCGTGCATCAAAACCACTAACACACTCATTCAGCTACTCCCAAAACACTTGCCTCTCATGATCTTTCTTCTCATGCCCAGGTGCATATGCACCAATAATCACCCACCTCTCTCCATCAACTTTTATTTTTACCCATATCAATCTAGAATCTACTTTCTTATACTCTATCACATATTCCCACCACTCCTGTTTCAGGAGTAGTGCTACTCTTTCCCTTGCTTTTGTCCTCTCACTAATCCCTGACTTTACTCCCAAGACATTTCCAAACCACTCTTCCCCTTTACCCTTGAGCTTCGTTTCACTCAGAGCCAAAACATCCAGGTTCCTTTCCTCAAACGTACTACCTATCTCTCCTTTTTCTCATCTTAGTTACATCCACACACATTTAGATACCTTAATCTGAGCCTTCGAGGAGGATGAGCACTCCCCGCGTGACTCCTTTTTCTGATTCCCCTTTTAGAAAGTTAAAATACGAGGAGGGGAGGCTTTCTAGCCCCCCGCTCCCGTCCCCTTTCGTCACCTGCTGCGACACATATATATATATATATATATATATATATATATATATATATATATATATATATATATATATATATATATATATATATATATATATATATATATATGTGTGTGTGTGTGTGTGTGTGTGTGTGGTACAACGCTTGTTACGTCTAAGCTTGATAATGGTTTCCATCTAGCCACGCATGCCTCCATCCCAGCATGACTGACCAAGAACCTCTCTGGTCCAGCATATCTATAATCCCCGGACCAACCAGTGAGTTAGCCTAAGCCACCCTCGAAACCAGCATGCTTTTAGCCTGATCCATGTCTCTAACCCAGCATGCCTGAGGCTTAACATTTTTCTAAAATCCTTCCACACCAGCCTGCTTCAACCCAGCTTCCGTCCAGCACAGTATTCATCCAGCTTAGCATTCTACCGATCCTGCATTCCTCTACCTGAGCCTCTCCTGAGCCCCAGCAAGACTGTGCTCCATATCTATCACGCTTTTTCTCTCATTGCCCATTAGCCCAGCACCCCCAGCCAGCACTCCTGCAGCTGAGTAACCCTACTGCTTAACGACCCTGTAGCCACCATGCCTCCAATATGTAACGCCTTTAGTCCAACCTGTGCTAAGTCAAGCTTGTCTCTTGCTTAGCTTCCCTGCAGCCCACATCAATCCCTCACCACTGCACCCAGAAACCCTCCAAGCAGACCAACATCCAGTCCTTCATACCACTAGCCAAGTTCCTCTCCTGCTCAGCATGAAGCTAGGCACGACTTTAATTCAGGATCCCTCCTGTCAGGGATCAGTTTAACCCAGCACACCTCAAGCACATCATGCCTAACCATCTCTCTACATCAGCATTCCATCAGCTGAGCCACCTCCCAGTCTAGTCAGCTTCCAGCCTAGCACCTCTCCAACCCCACTTCCTTCTTGTCTAATTTCCCCAGAGCTTTGCATCCCGTCTAACTTCTCGTCAGGAAGCAGACCTCTAGCCTCGTCTCCTTGTAATTAATCATCCCTCATATCTAGCATCATTTGGTCCAGCATTCAACTCAGTATACTTTCATTCCAATATCCTCCAAGATTAGCATACTTTCAGGCCAACGTCACCTTAATTTACATGAGCTTACATGCGAAAGATAGACGAAAGGAAGTCTGATTGGCCCACGACTGTGTTGTCTGAAAAAAAAAGTTTAACTTGACAAGAAAATATAATTCCGCTCAGTAGTTTTTTTCATATCACCAACTCCCCGCTGCTGCACATTAGTCTTCTGCGGTTCTTGTTACCGCTGTCGTTTATATCATTTGTTTCTGGCGTTTTTCTCAGAGTTTACATGAATTTATGAAATGTTTATCTATATGTCTAACGGCAACTTATTCCAATGCTCAACACACCTACAGGAAAAGATGCATTTTCCCACGTCCGTACTACATCTTTCAGTTTTGAGTCTTATTCCATTTGTCCTAGTAACCGTATTTTCCTGTATTTCGAAAAGATTTTCGTGATTTTCTTATCGAACTTGTTCAGAATTCTTAACAATTGGATTAAGTTGCCACAAAGTCTACCTCTTTTAAGGGAGAGGAGATCCAGTCGTTTTAGCCTCCCATTGTGTTCCAGATTTCTAAGGGATGGCATCATTTTTGTCGCGCGTCTTTGCACTTGCTCTATTTTTTCCTCGTCTTTTTTATAGTTTGGGGACCAGAACTGGACTGCATATTCAAAGTATGATCTTACTAGAGAATCATAGAGTGAGAATGGTTTCTGGTGTCTTGTAATCTCTATTCTTTTTCGTTATAGTTAAGAGAGTTTCCGAATAGTTTGTAGTCGTAACGTATATTCTTGCTTCCTTGTCTTCATTAAACTTCATTTACCATCTGTGTGACCACACTGCTAGTGAGATCTCTTTCAATCATTTCACAGTCCCGCCTATTTACAGCTCTACCTCTTACATGAGTTTACATGAGAAAGACAGACAACAGGAGGCCTGATTGGCCCACGACTGGGTTGACTGAAGAAAGAAAAAATATGATATAACTTGACAAAACAAAATGCACATTAGCATTCTAATGTTCCCGTTATCGCTGTCGTTTATACATTTTTTATAGCGTTTTTCTCAGAGTATACCTGATTTTACGAAATATTTGTGTATACAGCTTTTGAAGGTATTTATAGTTTTAACATTCGCTACGTCTGACGGTAACTTATTCCTGTACTGAACACACCTTTAGGAAAATCAGCTTTTTCCCACGTCAATACTACATCTTTTTGCTTTAAGTTTTATTTCATTTGTCTAAATAGCCGCATTTTCTTGCATTTCGAAAAGATGTTCGTGGTTTATCTTACTGAATTTGTTCTGAATTTTAAACACTTAATTCGCCGCGAAGTCTACATTATTCAAAGGGAGAAGTGATTCAATCGTTTTAGCCTCTTCGTATGCCAGATTTCTGAGGAATGGGATCAATCTTGTCGCCCGTCTTTGTACTTGCTCTAATCTTTTCTCGTCTTTTTTTATAGTTTGGGAGCCAAAACTGAACTGCATATTCTAGGTGTGGTCTTAATAGGGAATTATAAAGTGTGAGAATTGTTTCTGGTGTCTTATAATCTATGTTCCTAGCTATGAAACCTAACATTTGGTTACTTTTTTGCTTGCTGCTTGACACTGTTTAGTGTATTTCAAATTGTTGATAACGACAACTTCAAGGTCCTTTTCTTCATTTGCTTTAGTTAGAAAGTTTCCGAATAGTTTGTAGTCGTAACGTATATTCTTATCTCTAAAGTGTATAACTTTATACTTATCTACATTAAACTTCATTTGCCATCTGTCTCACCACTGCTAGCAAGTTAAGATCACTTTCAACTATTTCGCAGTTCCGCCTGTTTACAGCTCTACCTCCTAGCTTATTATCGTCAGCAAATTTGGATATCTTAAATGTGAGACCGAGTTCTAGGTCATTAATGTATATCATGAAAAGAACTGGACCTAGGACCGACCCCTGTGGCACACTATTCGCCTTTTGATACTACACGCTGCCTTCTTCCGGTAAGCCAGTCTCTGATCCATTTACAGAAATCTTCACCGATATCATTTGCTCTGAGTTATCTAAAAGTCTCTTGTGAAGTACTTTATCGAAAGCCTTTTGGAAATCTAAAGAACTACATCAGACGGTAATTTTTCATTCAGATTCTTATAAATAGCATTGAAAAATTCCAGCAAATTCGTCAGGCAGGATATCATATAGCGGAAACCGTGTTATTTGTCCGATATAATTTTGTGTTGTTCTAGAAACGTGACAATTTTGTCTCGTATTATTTTTTCCATCATTTCACCTAACACTGACGTAACACTAAATGGGCAGCAGTTCAAGGAACACTTTTTGTCTCCTTTTTCATATATAGGAGTAACATCTGCTAGCTTCCAATCAGTTGGTACTTGACCATCCGATAGAGATTTGTTGAATATTTTTGTTATGGGGTATATCAGCTGTCTTCTGACCTTCTTTGAAAATTTTGGAACTAATTAATCTGGACCGTTGGATTGGTTTGGATTCAATTGGTCCAGGTACCCAAGTATTTCAGAGCTCTTTGTTTCTCTAACCTTCAACTCTTCCTCATCAGATCCTTGAAACATTTTCATTGGTTGTGGTATTCGAGATGTTTCTTCGATTGTGAATACGGAATTAAAAGAACAATTTAGTGTGGTAGCCTTTTCCTTGTCGTCAGTAGTTAGTGTGTCATGTTCTTTTCGTAATGGTCCAATTCCTTCTTCAGCTGTTTACTTCGTCTCATATATTTGAAGAATTCCTTAGGATCATCTTCAACTTTCAAGGAAATTCTTATTTCTTTCTCGCGTTTACTCTGTCTTATAACCCTCTTAAACTCTCTTAGTACTTTGATTAATTCCTGACGATTTTCATCGGTTTCTAGTGATTTGAACTCCTTGTATGTTTTCTACTTTTGGCGAATTAGTCCTTGTGTTCTCCAATTCATCCATAATGGTTTTGAAACATTGCAAGTTCTCTTCGTAATTCGTGGAATATGTTTACATTCAATCTTGAGTAGCGCTTTTTTAGAATTATTCCACATTTCCTCTACTGTGTGAACGTCAAGAAGTTTCGTCCAATTAGTACTGCGAATTTCTTGTCTTATGCTTACAAAATTTGTTCGCCTGTAATCTGGGATTAAGAGTTTGTTGTCATTTATTTTGTTATCTAAATTCATCTCTAATCTAATCAAACTGTGATCGCTGTTTGACAAACTCTCGCCTACTTCGCAATATTTGATTAAGTTTGTGTCGCTGGTGAGGACAAGATCAAGAATGTTTATACCTCTAGTTGGTTTTTTAATTAGCTATTCTAGAAGAGCGTCTTCAATCAGTTCCGTTAGTCTCGTTCCCTCTCGGTCACCTGTTAACGTGTTCCAGTTTATGTTTGGACTGTTTAAGTCTCCTACTATTATAACCTCTTTACAGTTTATTATAGTTTTGACTTCATTTCATAATACCTTATCGTCGTTTTCTTTTTGCTTAGGAGGTCTGTAAATAATTTACGTTTGAACTTGTCTCCTTCGCTTATCTTAATAACACTTAGATTGTTATCAACGCAGATCAAAACTCCACCACCTTCCCTGTATAAGCAATGTTACGTAAACAGTTTGTATTTGAGTATTGCTAACTCAGCGAGTAAGTGTTTATTCTCAGAGTTTACCTACGTTTCTGAGATTGTAATAATGTTCAGTTTATCAGTAACTGCACAGGATATAAGCTTCTCGTGTTTCCTAATGATGCTCGGGCATTTGTTTATATCAAACTTATCTTCCTCTCAGTTGATTTCTGGACTGAATTTTCCTTTTTTTTTTTTTACTGTTGTTACGCGTGTTTTGGGTTTTGGGTTCACCGCCTTACTCTGACCCTCTCCACACAGGACCATACCAGAATTGTTCCTAAAAGTTACCAGAGAGTTGACCTGTAACTGTGCTAACCCGCTACCCATACTGCCTGAGTTGTCCCGAACTGACCCTACTTAGTACTTTATGAAAAAGTATTGGGCCTAGTGGGACCGACCCCTGTGGCACGCCACCACTCGTTACGTCTAGCCAATCTGAGGCTTCGCCGTTTAATACTACACGCTGCTTTCTTCCGGTAAGCCAGTCTCTGATCCATGTACAGAGTTCTTCACCGATTCCGTGTGCTTTGAGTTTATGTAAAAGTCTCTTGTGAGGCACTTTATCGAGTGTCTTGGGACGGTAATTTTTCGTCTCAATTCTGATAAATAACATTGAATATTTCCAGCAAATCCGTCAAAAATAGCGGAAACCGTGTTGGTTGTCCGATATGATTTTGTGTTCTAGAAACGTGACAATAATACATCATTTTTTCCATCATTTTACCTAACACTGACGTAAGACTACCTGGGTGGCAGTTCAATGCACTTCCTTTGTCTCCCTATCATATAAAGGAGTAACATTCGTCAGCTTCCAGACAGTTTGTACCTGACCATCCGATAGAGATTCGTTGAATATTTTTGTTATGCTCTGTATCAACTGTCTCCTGACCTTCTTTTGAAATCTTGGAGCTAAATTATTTGGGTCGTTAGATTTGTTAGGATCTAATTGGTCCAGGTAACTAAGTACTTCAGAGATCTTTATTTCTCTAACCTTCAACTCTCTTCTTCATCAGATCCTTGAAACATTTTCATTAGTTGTGGTATTCGAGATGTTTCTTGAATTGTGAATACGGAGTTAAAAGAATAATTTAGTATGGTAGCCATTTCCTTGTCGTCAGTAGTCCGTGTGTTCTGTTTTCGTAATGGTCCAATTCCTTCTTTTGCTGTCTTTTGCCTTATGTATTTGAAGAATTCCTTAGGACTATTCTTGACTCTCAAGGAAATTAATTTTTCTTCCTCGCGTTTACTTTGTCTTATGACCTTCTTACACTCTCTTTGGATTTTTATTAATTTCTGGCGATTTTCATCGGTTCCCATTGATTTGAATTTCTTATATTTTCTTCTTTTTACCAAACTGTTCCTTCTATTTTCCAATTCATATATGATGGTTTTAAGATATTGCTAGTTCTATTCGTAATTCGTGGAATATGTTTATTTTCAATCTAATGTAGTGTTTCTAGAATCAATTCAGATTTCCTCTGTTGTGCAAACGTTGAAAAGTTTTGTCCAATTGGTACTGCGAATTTCCTGTATGTCTTTTTTAGATTTGCTCACCTATAATCTGGAATCAAGAGTTTGTTTTCATTTGTTTCAAAGCCTATATTTATCACTAATCTAATCAAACTGTGATCGCTGTTTGACAAACTCTCGCCTACTTAGCAAGTTTCTGTTACATTGAGGACAAGATCAAGAATATCTTTACCTCTAGTTGGTTTTTTGATTAACTGTTCTAGAAAAGTGTTGAACTAGTTCCGTTAGTCTCGTTCCCTCTCGGTCACCTGTTGACGTGCCCCAGTTTATGTTTGGACTGTTGAAGTCTCTTACTGTTATAACCTCTTTACTGTTTATCGTAGTTTTGATTTCATTGTATAGCATCTTATCGTCGTCCTTTTTTTTTTTTTTTTTTTGCTTAGTAGGTCTGTAAATAGCTCCGAGACGGTAGTTTGGTTTTACAATTGTCGATATTGTCAAATTATCGAGAGTGTGTGTGTGTTTGTGTGTGTCTGCTTATCTTAATAACACAGACAAGCGATGTAGGACTGCAAAAGTCGTTCCCATTTTTAAGAATGGGAATACATCCATTGCCTCTAATCATCGTATTATCAGTTTTACATCATATTGTTGAGTAATTTTTCGAATCAATTATAACAGACTAAATTTGGGAAAACTTGGAGAATCATGATCTCATTAGGGATTCTTAACATGGGTTTACAAAAGGGAAGTCATGTCTCAGTAACCTTCTCACGTACTTTGATAAATTATTTGAAACTGGTGATCAGGGTGAGAGTTATGACAATGTATACTTAGACTTAAGTAAGGCTATTGACAAAGTACCTCATGAGCGTCTGTTAAGAATGATAGCGGCACACGGCATCGGGGGTTGAGTATTTAGTTTGATTAAGCGTGGCTCACAGATAGAAACCAGAGGGTATACATCAACGGAGTTACATCAGACTGGGGCAATGTAGTCAGTGGTATTCCTCAGGGGTCTGTCTTAGGATATATATATATATATATATATATATATATATATATATATATATATATATATATATATATATATATATATATATATATATATATATATATATATATATATATATTATCCCTGGGGATAGGGGAGCAAGAATACTTCCCACGTATTCCCTGTGTGTCGTAGAAGGCGACTAAAAGGGGAGGGAGCGGGGGGCTGGAAATCCTCCCCTCTCATTTTTTTTTTTAATTTTCCAAAAGAAGGAACAGAGAATTGCGCCAGGTGAGGGTAGTCCCTCAAAGGCCCAGTCATCTGTTCTTAACGCTACCTCGCTAATGCGAGAAATGGCGAATAGTTTGAAAGAAAGAAAAAGATATATATATATATATATATATATATATATATATATATATATATATATTATTTTTTTATTTTTTTATTATACTTTGTCGCTGTCTCCCGCGTTTGCGAGGTAGCGCAAGGAAACAGACGAAAGAAACGGCCCAACCCCCCCCCATACACATGTATATACATACGTCCACACACGCAAATATACATACCTACACAGCTTTCCATGGTTTACCCCAGACGCTTCACATGCCCTGCTTCAATCCACTGACAGCACTTCAACCCCGGTATACCACATCGCTCCAATTCACTCTATTCCTTGCCCTCCTTTCACCCTCCTGCATGTTCAGGTCCCGATCACACAAAATCTTTTTCACTCCATCTTTCCACCTCCAATTTGGTCTCCCTCTTCTCCTTGTTCCCTCCACCTCCGACACATATATCCTCTTGGTCAATCTTTCCTCACTCATCCTCTCCATGTGCCCAAACCACTTCAAAACCACCCTCTTCTGCTCTCTCAACCACGCTCTTTTTATTTCCACACATCTCTCTTACCCTTACGTTACTCACTCGATCAAACCACCTCACACCACACATTGTCCTCAAACATCTCATTTCCAGCACATCCATCCTCCTGCGCACAACTCTATCCATAGCCCACGCCTCGCAACCACACAACATTGTTGGAACCACTATTCCTTCAAACATACCCATTTTTGCTTTCCGAGATAATGTTCTCGACTTCCACACATTCTTCAAGGCCCCCAGGATTTTCGCCCCCTCCCCCACCCTATGATCCACTTCCGCTTCCATGGTTCCATCCGCTGCCAGATCCACTCCCAGATATCTAAAACACTTCACTTCCTCCAGTTTTTCTCCATTCAAACTCACCTCCCAATTGACTTGACCCTCAACCCTACTCTACCTAATAACCTTGCTCTTATTCACATTTACTCTTAACTTTCTTCTTCCACACACTTTTCCAAACTCAGTCACCAGCTTCTGCAGTTTCTCACATGAATCAGCCACCAGCGCTGTATCATCAGCGAACAACAACTGACTCACTTTCCAAGCTCTCTCATCCCCAACAGACTTCATACTTGCCCCTCTTTCCAAAACTCTTGCATTTACCTCCCTAACAACCCCATCCATAAACAAATTAAACAACCATGGAGACATCACACACCCCTGCCGCAAACCTCCATTCACTGAGAACCAATCACTTTCCTCTCTTCCTACACGTACACATGCCTTACATCCTCGATAAAAACTTTTCACTGCTTCTAACAACTTTCCTCCCACACCATATATTCTTAATACCTTCCACAGAGCATCTCTATCAACCCTATCATATGCCTTCTCCAGATCCATAAATGCTACATACAAATACATTTGCTTTTCTAAGTATTTCTCACATACATTCTTCAAAGCAAACACCTGATCCACACATCCTCTACCACTTCTGAAACCACACTGCTCTTCCCCAATCTGATGCTCTGTACATGCCTTCACCCTCTCAATCAATACCCTCCCATATAATTTACCAGGAATACTCAACAAACTTATACCTCTGTAATTTGAGCACTCACTCTTATCCCCTTTGCCTTTGTACAATGGCACTATGCACGCATTCCGCCAATCCTCAGGCACCTCACCATGAGTCATAAATACATTAAATAACCTTACCAACCAGTCAACAATACAGTCACCCCCTTTTTTAATAAATTCCACTGCAATACCATCCATACCCGCTGCCTTGCCGGCTTTCATCTTCCGCAAAGCTTTTACTACCTCTTCTCTGTTTACCAAATCATTTTCCCTAACCCTCTCACTTTGCACACCACCTCGACCAAAACACCCTATATCTGCCACTCTATCATCAAACACATTCAACAAACCTTCAAAATACTCACTCCATCTCCTTCTCACATCACCACTACTTGTTATCACCTCCCCACTTGCGCCCTTCACCGAAGTTCCCATTTGCTCCCTTGTCTTACGCACTTTATTTACCTCCTTCCAGAACATCTTTTTATTCTCCCTAAAATTTACTGATGCTCTCTCACCCCAACTCTCATTTGCCCTTTTTTTCACCTCTTGCACCTTTCTCTTGACCTCCTGTCTCTTTCTTTTATACATCTCCCACTCAATTGCATTGTGTGTGGATGTAACCAAGATGTGAAAAAAGGAGAGATAGGTAGTATGTTTGAGGAAAGGAACCTGGATGTTTTGGCTCTGAGTGAAACGAAGCTCAAGGGTAAAGGGGAAGAGTGGTTTGGGAATGTCTGGGGAGTAAAGTCAGGGGTTAGTGAGAGGACAAGAGCAAGGGAAGGAGTAGCAATACTCCTGAAACAGGAGTTGTGGGAGTATGTGATAGAGTGTAAGAAAGTAAATTCTCGATTAATATGGGTAAAACTGAAAGTTGATGGAGAGAGGTGGGTGATTATTGGTGCATATGCACCTGGGCATGAGAAGAAAGATCAAGAGAGGCAAGTGTTTTGGGAGCAGCTGAATGAGTGTGTTAGTGGTTTTGATGCACGAGACCGGGTCATAGTGATGGGTGATTTGAATGCAAAGGTGAGTAATGAGCCAGTTGAGGGAATAATTGGTATACATGGGGTGTTCAGTGTTGTAAATGGAAATGGTGAAGAGCTTGTAGATTTATGTGCTGAAAAAGGACTGATGATTGGGAATACCTGGTTTAAAAAGCGAGATATACATACATTTACTTATACATAAGTATACTTATGTAAGTAGGAGAGATGGCCAGAGAGCGTTATTGGATTACGTGTTAATTGACAGGCGTGCGAAAGAGAGACTTTTGGATGTTAATGTGCTGAGAGGTGCAACTGGAGGGATGTCTGATCATTGCAGGGAAATAATGCAAATGAGTGGGAGATGTATAAAAGAAAGAGGCAGGAGGTCAAGAGAAAGGTGCAAGAGGCGAAAAAGAGGGCAAATGAGAGTTGGGGTGAGAGATTATCATTAAATTTGAGGGAGAATGAAAATATGTTTTGGAACGAGGTAAAGAAAGTGCGTAAGACAAGGGAACAAATGGGAACTTCAGTGAAGGGGGCTAATGGGGAGGTGATAACTAGTAGTGGTGATGTGAGAAGGAGATGGAGTGAGTATTTTGGAGGTTTCTTCAATGCGTTTGATGATAGAGTTGCAGATATAGGGTGTTTTGGTCAAGGTGGTGTGCAAAGTGAGAGTGTTAAGGAAAATGATTTGGTAAACAGAGGAGAGGTAGTAAAAGCTTTGCGGAATGAAAACCGGCAAGGCAGCGGATTAGGATGGTATTGCAGTGGAATTTATTGAAAAAAGGGGGTGACTGTATTGTTGACTGGTTGGGAAGGTTATTTAATGTATGTATGACTCATGGTGAGGTGCCTGAGGATTGGCGGAATGCTTTGTGCCATTGTACAAAGAGAAAGTGGATAGAATGAGTGCTCAAATCACAAAGGTATTAGCTTGTTGAGTATCCCTGGGAAATTATATTGGAGGGTATTGATTGAGGGGTTGAAGGCATGTACAGAGAATCAGATTGGGGAAGAGCAGTGTGGTTTTAGAAGTTTTAGAGGATTTGTGGATCAAGTGTTTGCTTTGAAGAATGTATGTGAGAAACACTTAGAGAGGCAAATAGATTTGTATGTAGCATATATTAATCTGAAGCAGGCATATGATAGAGTTGATAGAGATGCTCTGTGGAAGGTATTAAGAATATATGGTGGGGGAGGCAAGTTGCTAGAAGCAGTGAAAAGTTTTAATCGAGGATGTAAGGCATGTGTTCGTGTAGGAAGAGAGGAAAGTGATTGATTCTCAGTGAATGTAGGCTTGCCGCAGGGGTGTGTGATGTCTCCATGGTTGTTTAATTTGTTTATGGATGGGGTTGTTAGGGAGTTGAATGCAAGAGTTTTGGAAAGAGGGGCAAGTATGCAGTCTGTTGTGGATGAGAGAGCTTGTTAAGTGAGTCAGTGTTTGTTCGCTGATGATACACCGCTGGTGGCTGATTCATATGAGAAACTGCAGAAGCTGGTGCCTGAGTTTGGTAAAGTGTGTGAAAGAAGAAAGCTTAGAGTAAATGTACATAAGAGCAAGGTTATTAGGTACAGTACGGTTGAGAGTCAAGTCAATTGTGAGGTAAGTTTGAATGGAGAAAAACTGGAGGAAGCGAAGTGTTTCAGATATCTGGGAGTGGATTTGGCATCAGATGGAATTAAGATTATAATTCTTTGTGCATTTAATGATGGTGTATACAAATTACATAACTTTACTGTTGATAAAATTTGTAAAATGATAAGTTTATGAACGCCCGTTGTATGTTTTGGACAATCACATGTTTACCAAATGGCGGCCTAGCTTCGTCTCTTCGAAATATATCAACTGACTTATATTTCTCTCTTGAGTCTCCATTGATGATGTGATTATTACACGAAACTGCACTTGGGAACTTATCGTGTTTCACTTTCCTCGTGGACTTATAGGAATATCTTGATCACGCTCAAAATTGTGATCTTTTCCAATATATATATATATATATATATATATATATATATATATATATATATATATATATATATATATATATATATATATATATATATATATATATATATATATATATATATATATATATGTATATATAGATATATATATTATATACATATATATATATATATATATATATATATATATATATATATATATATATATATATATATATATATATATATATATATATATATATATGATACAGCGCTGGTGGCTGATTCATGTGATAAACTGCAGAGGCTGGTGACTGAGTTTGGTAAAGTGTGTGAAAGAAGAAAGTTAAGAGTAAATGTGAATAAGAGCAAGATTATTAGGTACAGTAGGGTTGAGGGTCAAGTCAATTGGGAGGTGAGTTTGAATGAAGAAAAACTGGAGGAAGTGAAGTGTTTTAGATATCTGGGAGTGGATCTGGCAGCGGATGGAACCATGGAAGCGGAAGTGGATCATAGGGTGGGGGAGGGGGCGAAAATTCTGGGAGCCTTGAAGAATGTGTGGAAGTCGAGAACATTATCTCGGAAAGCAAAAATGGGTATGTTTGAAGGAATAGTGGTTCCAACAATGTTGTATGGTTGCGAGGCGTGGACTATGGATAGAGTTGTGCGCAGGAGGATGGATGTGCTGGAAATGAGATGTTTGAGGACAATGTGTGGTGTGAGGTGGTTTGATCGAGTAAGTAACGTAAGGGTAACAGAGATGTGTGGAAATAAAAAGAGCGTGGTTGAGAGAGCAGAAGAGGGTGTTTTGAAATGGTTTGGTCACATGGAGAGAATGAGTGAGGAAAGATTGACCAAGAGGATATATGTGTCGGAGGTGGAGGGAACGAGGAGAAGTGGGAGACCAAATTGGAGGTGGAAAGATGGAGTGAAAAAGATTTTGTGTGATCGGGGCCTGAACATGCAGGAGGGTGAAAGGAGGGCAAGGAATAGAGTGAATTGGATCGATGTGGTATACCGGGGTTGACGTGCTGTCAGTGGATTGAATCAAGGCATGTGAAGCGTCTGGGGTAAACCATGGAAAGCTGTGTAGGTATGTATATTTGCGTGTGTGGACGTATGTATATACATGTGTATGGGGGTGGGTTGGGCCATTTCTTTCGTCTGTTTCCTTGCGCTACCTCGCAAACGCGGAAGACAGCGAGAAAGAAAAAGAAAAAAAAAAAAAATATATATATATATATATATATATATATATATATATATATATATATATATATATATATATATATATATATATATATATATATATATATATATATATATATATATATATATATATATATATATATATATATATATATATATATATATATATATATATATATATATATATATATATATATATATATATATATATATATATATATATATATATATATATATATATATATATATAAGAGTGATAAGAGTGAGTGCTCAAATTACAGAGGTATAAGTTTGTTGAGTATTCCTAAATTATATGGGAGGGTATTGCTTGAGAGGGTGAAGGCATGTACAGAGCATCAGATTGGGGAAGAGCAGTGTGGTTTCAGAAGTGGTAAAGGATGTGTGGATCAGGTGTTTGCTTTGAAGAATGTATGTGAGAAATACTTAGAAAAGCAAATGGATTTGTATGTAGCATTTATGGATCTGGAGAAGGCATATGATAGAGTTGATAGAGATGCTCTGTGGAAGGTATTAAGAATATATGGTGTGGGAGGCAAGTTGTTAGAAGCAGTGAAAAGTTTTTATCGAGGATGTAAGGCATGTGTACGTGTAGGAAGAGAGGAAAGTGATTGGTTCTCAGTGAATGTAGGTTTGCGGCAGGGGTGTGTGATGTCTCCATGGTTGTTTAATTTGTTTATGGATGGGGTTGTTAGGGAGGTCAATGCAAGAGTTTTGGAAAGAGGGGCAATTATGAAGTCTGTTGGGGATGAGAGAGCTTGGGAAGTGAGTCAGTTGTTGTTCGCTGATGATACAGCGCTGGTGGCTGATTCATGTGAGAAACTGTAGAAGCTGGTGACTGAGTTTGGTAAAGTGTGTGAAAGAAGAAATTTAAGAGTAAATGTGAATAAGAACAAGGTTATTAGGTACAGTAGTGTTGAGTGTCAAGTCAATTGGGAAGTAAGTTTGAATGGGGCAAAACTGGAGGAAGTAAAGTGTTTTCGATATCTGGGAGTGGATCTGGCAGCGGATGGAACCATGGAAGCGGAAGTGAATCATAGGGTGGGGGAGGGGGCGAAAATCCTGGGAGACTTGAAGAATGTTTGGAAGTCGAGAACATTATCTCGGAAAGCAAAAATGGGTATGTTTGAAGGAATAGTGGTTCCAACAATGTTTTATGGTTGCGAGGCGTGGGCTATGGATAGAGTTGTGCGCAGGAGGGTGGATGTGCTGGAAATGAGATGTTTGAGGACAAAATGTGGTGTGAGGTGATTTGATCGAGTAAGTAATGTAAGGGTAAGAGAGATGTGTGGAAACAAAAAGAGCGTGGTTGAGAGAGCAGAAGAGGGTGTTTTGAAATGGTTCGGGCACATGGAGAGAATGAGTGAGGAAAGATTGACCAAGAGGATATATGTGTCGGAGGTGGAGGGAACGAGAAGTGGGAGACCAAATTGGAGGTGGAAAGTTGGAGTGAAAAAGATTTTGTGTGATCGGGGCCTGAACATGCAGGAGGGTGAAAGGATGGCAAGGAATAGAGTGAATTGGATCGATGTGGTATACCGGGGTTGACGTGCTGTCAGTGGATTGAATCAGGGCATGTGAAGCGTCTGGAGTAAACCATGGAAAGTTGTGTGGGGCCTGGATGTGGAAAGGGAGCTGTGGTTTCGGGCATTATCGCGTGGCAGCTAGAGACTGAGTGTGAACGAATGGGGCCTTTGTTGTCTTTTTCTTTCCAAATTCAGTGAATTTGTAGAGAGATTTTCAGAATGGGCGGGTGCATGGAGAATCGAATTCAACATAGAGAAATACACACTTTGTGTGAGTAAAGACAGGAACACTAATTACATACTGGACGATATTACTGTTGGTAAAACAGAATGCGAAAGAGATTTAGGATGTATTAAGATGTGTAATAAGGTTGATAGGATGGTAGGGTTCATTGATAGGACTGTTAATAAGACTCCTAAAGTATTGTTGCAACTTTATCTTACGTTGGTGACACCGCATTTGGATTATGCTGTACAGTTTTTGGCTCCGTACTCTGCAGTTGATATAGATTGTTTAGAGAGAGTACAAAGGCGAATGACAAAAATAATCCCTGGAATTAGAAACCTCACTTATGAAGAAAGGTTAAGAAGTCTGAATCCACGCTTACTTAAGAGGAGGGCTAGACGAGATATGATAGAAGTCTTTAAATGGGTGAAGGGCATTAATAAAGGTAATATGAATAAAGTTCTTAGAAAGGTACCACCGGATAGAACTGGAAATAATGGATTTAAAGGAGAAAAAATCATTGATTCAGGTCGGAATTGGGTAAATATCAGTTCGGGAATAGTGTAGTAGATTTATGGAACAAGTTGCCAAGTACAGTAGTGGAAGCTAAGTCTTTAGAAAAAAAAAAAGAAAATAGCTTTAAACGAAGGTTGGATGTGTTTATGGGTTTATGGTTGTAGGGTCGACAGACTCAGGCCTTTTGCAGTGTCCTCACTTATGCTCTTATGTAAATTGTTATCGACGTAGATCAAAACTCCACCACCTTCCCTGTATAAGCGATTTTTCGTAAACAGTTTGTATCCAGGTTTTGCTAACTCGCCGAGTAAGTGTTCATTCTCAGAGTTTACTCACGTTTCTGAGATTTCAATACTGTTCAGTTTTTTAGTAACTACATAGGATATAAGCTCCTAGCGGTACGTAATGATGATCCGGGCAATTGTGTATATTAAATATTTTCCTTGGAGTTGATATCTGGACTGAATTTGCCTTTTTTTCTCTTTTTTACTGTCTGTATGTGTGTTTGTATTATCACTGTTAATGTCTGCGTGTGCAGCAGCGGGGGAGAGACGGTTGTCCATCTGTTTTGGGTTCACCGCCTCACTCTGACCCTCCCCACACTGGACCCGACCAGCCTTGGTCCTAAAGGTTACCAGAGAGTTGACCTGTAGCTGTGTTAACCCTCTACCCATACTGCCAGTGCTGTCCTCAGCTGACACTACTTGGTCTTTCTTTGTTACTTCCTCTGGCTGTGAGGTTATTTTCTCTTATTATTTCCAGTCATTGGTGTTTTAGTGCCGACTACCCCGGTGTATGCTAGGTGGATGAGTAATGAATATTGAAAATTAAGAATTATTTGTTTTATTTACATGTGCAGATAGTGAAGTAAGAGTTGGGTTATTTGGAAATGTGTATAAGAATAAGAGGAAGATACTAAGTCAGATTGATGATAGCATAGTTATAAGAAAGACCGAGTTAGGCGGACAGAAAAGTGGTTTGGATTACTCACCCTACGTTCCTTATACAACGTGGCAATCGCCAATACAATCACCGTCTATTCCATTTAAGTGAAGACCATCCCTGGCGTTCAGAGATCTGTCATGACTGTAATGGTCCCACAGGTCTTTACTAAACACTTTATCCTGCTCCATACAGAGAGCTTCGTTTCTTGTTTATCCCCAGCATTCTATTGATGTACAGGAATTGACGCTATACCTTACGAGCAAAACCGATATCATGAGCTTCCCATGAAGTATAGTTACCTATACTTCGCTACCATTTCTTCCGATCTCCCCTTAACTGCATTGTTCGTCCCCATCTGAACGATAAACATCACATCCTTGTCTAAAAATATATTGTGAAACTTATCTAGGACAATTCCAGCCCAATGTCCCCATAGTTCAGCATACTTCCATTCTAACGTCACTGCATTTTAGCATACTTCTAACCCAACCTTCCTCTGGTTAAGCATACTTCCAGCCCAATGTTCATGCACTTCAGCATACTTCCAGCCCAACGTGTCTGTAGTTCAGCATACATCAGTCCAACGTCGCTGTTCTTCAGCATACTTTCAGCCCAACATTACTGTAGTTCATCATACTTTTAGCCCAATGTCCTTTTAGTTCAGCATACTTCCAGCCCAACGTCCCTGTAACACAGCATACTTTTAGTCCAACGTTCCTGTGGTTAGCATATTTCTAGCCCAACGTCCTTGTATTTCAGCATACTTCCAGCCCAACCTTCCTGTAATACAGCATACTTCCAGTCCAACGTCCCTGTAGTTCAGCGTACTTCCAGCGCAACGTGTCTGTAGTTCAGCATACTTCCATCCTAGTCTCCCTATTTGCTCAATATGCTTCCAGCCCAGCATGCTTGTATCTTAGCGTGACCTCACCTCGACCATTCTACAGCTCTATATGTGTACAGTTAACTATGACCGAAGGTGAGCACCGCCTCACCCGGTCTTCTGCCATGGTATAACGTCCCTCCCTTCCTCGCGCCTTCACACACGTGCTTTCCTCCACCCGACACTCACACCGGCCATCAATGCAGCACCTTACACTTCCATCCAAACATCCTTCCACCTCGGTATCCGTCTATCCCTGTGACCCCTCAACCCCAGGGTGTTAGTGTCCCAGCCTCGGCGGCTCCGACCCGGGATGTCGTCTTTCCAGCCCATTAGTCCAGTATCCATCCAGCCCAGCTTCCCTTCAACACAGAAAGCCTATGGTCGAATAAATACACATTTCATGCGAGAAAAGGTGTGTTCCCTCTATAACAATACGTCTGCATATGCTTCCCACTCTCATTCTCATTCATAAATACCGCAGCGCTGCCTCACTTCAAACGATATGGAAATGGGCGTGAGGAGACGCGTGGAGAGGATATAGATATGGAAATTTGTGAGGGAAACAAGTGTGGAAATGTATTTCGGTGAGGCAGGTGTGGAAATGTATGAGTGGGGAAGGAGTGTATATGGGTGTTAGACGGAAATGTGAGTTACAGTGTGTGTTCATGGAGGAAATGTGAGTTACAGTGTGTGTTTATGGAGGAAATGTGAGTTACAGTGTGTGTTTATGGAGGAAATGTGAGTTACAGTGTGTGTTTATGGAGGAAATGTGAGTTACAGTGTGTGTTTATGGAGGAAATGTGAGTTACAGTGTGTGTTTATGGAGGAAATGTGAGTTACAGTGTGTGTTTATGGAGGAAATGTGAGTTACAGGTGTGTGTTTATGGAGGAAATGTGAGTTACAGTGTGTGTTTATGGAGGAAATGTGAGTTACAGTGTGTGTTTATGGAGGAAATGTGAGTTACAGTGTGTGTTTATGGAGGAAATGTGAGTTACAGTGTGTGTTTATGGAGGAAATGTGAGTTACAGTGTGTGTTTATGGAGGAAATGTGAGTTACAGTGTGTGTTTATGGAGGAAATGTGACTTCCAGTGTTGTTTTAGGTGGACCTCCTGACTTTACAGTGTGTGTTTATGAGGAAGTGAGCACAGTGTGTGTTCTGCATGGTATAATTTCTGCGTTACACGTGTTTTAATCATGGAAGGACGGGTGAAGGACCAGCAGTATAGGGGAGATGCGTCGAGGATCTGTCGGTGAGGAGAGGGTGATAATGTATGTGTGTGGGAAAGTCTACTGTGTGGGGAAACTGTGTGGGAGAGTCTGCTGTGTGGGAGAGTCTGAGGGAGAGTCTATTCTGTGGGAAAGTCTGCTGTGAGGGAGAGTCTACTGTGTGGGAGAGTCTGCTGTGTGGGAAAGTCGGTTGTGTGAGAGTCTACTGTGTGGGAGAGTCTGCTGTGTGGGAAAGTCGGCTGTGTGAGAGGCTACTGAGTGGGAGAGTCTGCCGTGGGAAAGAATCTGCTGTGAGGGAAATTCTGCTGCATGAGAGTCTACTGCGTGGGAAAGTCTGCTGTGAGGGAGAGTCTACTGTGTAGGAAAGTCTACTGTGAGGGAAATTCTACTTCGTGAGAGAGTCTGCTGAGTGGGAGTTTGCTGTGACGAAGAGTCTACTGTGTAGGAGAGTCTGATGTGAGGGAGAGTCTACTATGTAGGGAGAGTCTGTTGTGAGGGAAAGACTGCTGTATGGGCAACCTCCTGTGAGGGAGAGTCTGATGCGAGGAAGAGTCTGATGTGTGAGAGAGTGTACAGTATGGGAGAGTCTGCTTTCAGGAAGGGTTACTCTGTGGAATAATCTGATGTGTGGGAAAGTCTACTGTGTGGGAGAGTCTGCTGTGTGGAAGAGTTTGCTGTGTGGGGCAGTCTGCTGTGTGGGAGAGCCTGCTGTGAGGGAAAGTCTGTTGTGTGGGGGAGTTTAAAGTGTGCGAAAGTCTACTGTGTGTGAGATTCTGCTGTGTGGCAGAGTTTGTTGTGTGGGGTAATCTTCTGTGTGGGAGAGCCTGCTGTAAGGGAGAATCTGTTGTGAGGAGGAGTCTACTGTGTGAAAGAGTCTGCTGTGAGGGAGAGTCTACTGTGTAGGAGAGTCTTCTGTGTGGGATAGGTTGTTGTGTGAGAGAATCTACTGAGTGGGGGAGTCTGATGTAAGGAAGAGGCTTCTGTTTGGGAGAGTCTGATGTGAGGGAGAGTCCCCTGAGTGGGAGATTCTGCTGTGTGAGAGAGTCTGCTTTGTGAGAAAGTATACTGTGTAAGTTAGTCTACTGTGAGGGAGAGTCTCATGTGAGGGAGATTCTGCTGTGAGAGAGAGCCTGCTGTTTGGGAGGGTCTACTGTGTCGGAGAGGCTCCTATTTGGGATAATCTACTGTGAGGGAGAGTTTACTGTGAGGGAAAATATACTCTGTGGGAGAGTCTGCTGTGAGAGACATTCTGCTGTGCGGAAGAGTCTGCTGTGTGGAAAAGTCTACTGTGTGGGAGAGTCTGCTATTTGGGAGAGTCTGTTGTGAGGGTGAGCGTACTCTGTGGGAGAGTCTGCTGTGAGGGAGGATCTGCTGTGTGGGAAAGTCTTCTGTGAGAAAGAATCTGCTGTGTAGAAGAGTCTGCTATGAGGGAAAGTCTACTGTGTGGGAGAGTCAGCTGTGTAGGAGAGTCTGATGTGATGGAGAGTCTGCTTTGTGGAAGAGTCTTAAGTGAGTAAGAATCTGCTATGTGGGAGAGTCTGCTGTGAGGGAAAGACTACTGTATGGGAAGGTCTGCTGTCAGGGAGACTCCAATGTGAGGAAGAGTGTGATGTGTAAGAGGGCGTTCAGTATGGGAGAGTCTACTTTCAGGAAGGGTTACTCTGTGGAAGAGTCTGATGTGTGGGAAAGTCTACTGTGTGGGAGAGTCTGCTTTGTGGGAGAGTTTGTTGTGTGGGGTAGTCTGCTGTGTGGGATAGCCTGCTGTGAGGGAGAGTCTGTTGTGAGGGGGAGTCTACTGTGTGGGAGAGTCTGCTGTGAGGGAGAGTCTACTGTGTAGGAGAGTCGTCTGAGTGGTACAGTTTGTTGTCTGAAAGAGTTTACTGTGTGGAAGAATCTGATGTGAGGGAGAGTCTTCTGTGTTGGAGAGTCTGATGTGAGGGAGAGCCTGCTGTTCGGAAGGGTCTGCTGCATGAGAGTCTGCTATGTGAGAGAGTATACTGTGTGAGTTAGTCTGCTGTGTAGGAGAATCTCATATGAGGGAGCTTCTGCTGTGTGGGAGAGTCTGATGTGTGAGAGGGTCTACTGTGTGGGAGAGGCTCCTATTTGGGAGAGTCTTCTGTGAGGGAGTCTTATTGTGAGGGAGACTCTCCTCTGTGGGAGAGTCTGCTGTGAAGGACATTCTGCTATGTGGGAGAGTCTGGTGGAAGAATCTACTGTGTTGGATATTCTGCTATTTGGGAGTCTTTTGTGAGGGAGAGTTTACTCTGTGGGAGAGTTTGCTGTGAGGGAGAAGCTGCTGTGTGGGAGAGTCTGCTGTGTGGGAGGGTTGGTTGTGTGAGGGAGTCTACTGTGTTGAAGAGTCTGCTGTACGAAAGAATCTGCTATGTGGAAGAATCTGCTGTGAGGGAAAGTCTACTGTGTGTGAGAATCGTGGAAAAGTCTTATGTGAATAAGAGTCTGCTATGCGGGAGGCTCTGCTGAGAGGGAAAGGTTGCTGTATGGGGCAGTCTGCTGTGAGAAAGAGTCCAATGTGAGGAAGAGTTTAGTGTGTGAGAGAGTGTACTGTATTGTAGAGTCTGCTTTCAGGAAGAGTTACTCTGTGGGAGAGTCTGATGTGTAGGGTACTCTCCTGTGTGGGAGAGCCTACAGTGAGGGAGAGTCTGCTGTGTGGGAGAGTTTGCTGTGTGGGGTAGTCTACTGTGTGGGAGAGCCTGCTGTGAAGGAGAGTCTACCATGTGGGAGAGTCTGTAGTGTGGGATAGTTTGATGTATGAGAGAGTCTACTGTGTGGGAGAGTCTGATGTGAGGAGAGTCTTCTATGAGGGCGACTCTGATGTGAGGGAAAGTCTGCTGTGTGGGAGGGCCTGCTGTGAGGGAGAGTCTGCTATGTAGGAGAATCTACTGTGAGGGAGACTTTACTGTGTGGGAGAGTCTGAGGTGAGAAAAAGTCTGCTGTGTGGGAGAGTCTGAGGTGAGGAAAAGTCTGCTGTGTGGGAGAGTCTACTTTTTAGAAGAACTGCTGTGAGGAAAAGTTTTCTGTATGGGACAGTTTGCTGTGAGGGAGTATCATCTGTGTGAGAGAGTCTGACGTGACGAAGAGTCTACTATGTGGGAAAGTTTGCTGTGTAGGAAAGACTGCTGTGAGAAAGAGTCTGCTGTGTGGGAGAGTCTACACTGTGGCAGAGTTTGCTGCGAGGGAGAGTCTACTGTGTGGGGGAGTCTGCAGTGAGGGAGAGTCTGCTACGTGTGGAGTTTGCTGTGTGAGAGAGTCTACTGTGTGGGAGAGTCTGCTGTGAGGGAGAGTCTACTGTGTGGGAAGTCTGCAGTGAGGGAGAGTCTGCTGTGTGGAATAGTCTGCTGTGTGGGAAAGTGTGCTGCATGAGAGCGTCTACTGAGTGGGAGAAAATGCTGTGAGGGAGACTCTACTGTGTGGGAGTGTCTTCTTTGTGGGAAAGTCTGCTATGTGGGAGACTGCGGTGAGGAAAAGTCTGCTGTATGAGACAGTCTCTTGTGAGAGAGAGTCTAATGTGAGGGAGAGTCTGATGCGTAGGAAAGTCTGCTGTGTGAGAGAGTCTATTGTGTGCGAGAGTCTATTTTCGGGGAAGGTTACTGTGTGGGAGAGTCTTATGTGAGGGAAAATCTGATGTGTGGGAAAATCTACTGTGTGGGAGAATCTGCTCTGAGGGAGAGTCGGCTGTGTGGGAGAGTTTGCCCTGTGGGATGGTCTAATGTGTGGGAGAGCCTGCTCTGAGGCAGATTCTGTTGTGAGGGAGAGTCTACTGTGTGGAAGAGTTTGCTGCAAGGGAGAGTCTGCTGTGTAGGTGAGTCTTCTGTGTTGGATAGTCTACAGTGTGGGATAGTCTACTGTGTGGGAGAGTCTGATGTAAAGGGGAGTCTGCGGTGTGGGATAGTCTGATGTAAAGGAGAGACTGCTGTGTGGGAGCGTCCGCTGTGTGGGAGAGTCTGCTATGTGGGAGAGTCTGATGTGTGGGAGAGTTTGCCCTGTGGGATAGTCTAATGTGTGGGAGAGCCTGCTCTGACGCCGAGTCTGTTGTGAAGGAGTCTACTATATGGAGAAGTCTGCTGTGAGGGAGAGTCTGCTGTGTGGGAGAGTTTGCCCTGTGGGATGGTCTAATGTGTGGGAGAGCCCGCTTTGAGGCAGATTCCGTTGTGAGGGAGAGTCTACTGTGTGGAAGAGTTTGCTGTTAGGGAGAGTCTGCTGTGTAGGGGAGTCTTCTGTGTTGGATAGTCTATAGTGTGAAAGAGTCTACTGTGTGGGAGAGTCTGATGTAAAGGAGAGTCTACCGTGTGGGAGAATCTGATGTGAAGGAGAGACTGCTGTGTGGGAGAGTCTGCTGTGAGGGAGAGTCTACTGTGTGGGGAAATCTGCGATGAGGGAGAGTCTGCTGTGTGGAATAGTCTGCTGTGTGTAAAAGTCTGCTGCATGAGAGAATCTACTGTGTAGGAGAGTCTGCTGTGAGGTAGAGCCAACTGTGTGGGAAAGTCTGCTGTAAGGGAGACTCTACGGTGTGTGAGTGGCTGTTTTGTTAGAAAGTCTGCTGTGTGGGAGAGTCTACTGTTTGGGAAAGTCTGCTAGGTGAGAGTCTACTGTATGGGAGAGTCTGATGTGAGAGAGAGTCTGTTATGTGGGAGACTCTGCGGTGAAGGAAAGTCTGCTGTATGGACAGTCTCCTGTGAGAGAGAGTCTAATGTGAGGGAGAGTCTGAAGTGCAGGAGAGTCTGCTGTGTGAGAGAGTCTGCTTTCAGAGAGGGTTACTGTGTGGGGGAGTCTGATGTGAGGGAGAATCTGATTTGTGGGAAAGTCTACTGTGTGAGAGAGTCTGCTGTGAGGGAGAGTCTGGTGTGTGGAAGAGTTTGCTCTGTGGGATAGTCTATTATGTGGGAGAACTTGCTATGCGGCAGAGTCTGTTGTGAGGGAGAGTCTACTGTGTGGAAGAGTCTGCTGTAAGAGAGAGTCTGCTGTGTAGGTGAGTCTTCTGTGTTGGATAGTCTACAGTGCAAGAGAGTCTACTGTGTGGGATAGTCTGATATGACGGAGAGACATTTGTGTGGGAGAGTCTGGTGTGTGGCAGAGTCTGCTATGAGGGAGAGTCTATTCAGTGAGCGAGTCCACTGTGTGAGAGTCTCTTGTGAGGGAGTGTGAAGGAGAATCTGCTGTGTGGAGAGTCCACTTTTGGGGGAGTCTGGTGTGAGGGTAAAGTCTGCTGTATGGAACAGTCTGCTGTGAGTCTAATGTTAGGGAGAGTCTGCTGTGAAGGAGAGTCCACTCAGTGAGCGAGTCCACTGTGTGAGAGTCTCTAGTGAGGGAGTGTCTGTTATGTGGAAGAGTCTACTGTGTAGGAGAGTCTGCAGTGAGGGAAAGTCTGCTGTGTGGGAGAGTTTGCTGTATGGGAAAGTCTACTGTGTTGGAATCTCCCGTGTTGGAGAGTTTAGAGCATGGAAGAATATATTGTGAGGGAGAGTACAGGAGAGTTTGATGTGAGAGAGAATCTGCTGTATGGGAGAGTCCACTTTTTGGGAGAGTCTGCTGTGTAGGTGAGTCTTCTGTGTTGGATAGTCTACAGTGCAAGAGAGTCTATTGTGTGGGAGAGTCTGATATGACGGAGAGACAGCTGTGTGGGAGAGTCTGCTGTGTGGCAGAGTCTGCTGTGAGGGAGAGTCTACTCAGTGAGCGAGTCCACTGTGTGAGAGTCTCTTGTGAGGGAGTGTGAAGGAGAATCTGCTGTGTGGGAGAGTCCACTTTTTGGGAGAGTCTGCTGTAAGGGTAAAGTCTGCTGTATGGGACAGTCTGCTGTGAATCTAATGTTAGTGAGAGTCTGCTGTGAAGGAGAGCCTACTCAGTGAGCGAGTCCATTGTGTGAGAGTCTCTTGTGAGGGAGCGTCTGTTATGTGGAAGAGTCTACTGTGTAGGAAAGTCTGCTGTGAGGGAAAGTCTGCTGTGTGGGAAGGTCTATTGTGCTGGAATCTCCTGTGTGGGAGAGTTTAGAGCGTGGAAGAATATACTGTATGTGAGAGTCTGGGAGAGTTTGATGTGAGGGAGAATCTGCTGTATGGGAGAGTCCACTTTTTGGGAGAGTCTGCTGTGAGGGAAAGTCTGCTGTACTGGGCAGTTTACTGTGAGTCTAATGTGAGGGAGAGGCTGATGTGTGGGAGGGTGTGCTGTGTGAGGGTCTACTGTGTGCGAGAGTCTGCTTTCAGGGAGGGTTATTTTGCGTGAGAAACTGATGTGAGGGAGCATCTGATGTGTGGAAAAGTCTACTGTTTGGGAGAGTCTGCTGTGTGCGATGGTTTGCTGTGTGAGAGAGTCTACTGTGTGGGACAGTCTACTTTGAAGGAGTCTCCTATGTGGGAGAGTCTGCTGTGAGGGAGAGTCTGCTGTGTGGGAGAGTCTGCTGCGTGAGTCTGCTGTGTTAGAGAGTATACTGCGTAGGAGAGTCTACTGTGAGAGAGAGTCTCCTATGAGGGAGATTCTGCTGTGTGGGAGAGTCTACAGTGTGGGAGGGTCTACTTTGTGGGAGAATCTACTGTATGGAAGAGTATGCTGAAAGGGAGAGTTTGCTGTGAGGGAGAATCTACTCTGTGGGAGAGTCTGTTGTGTAAAAGAATTTACTGTGTAGGAGAGTCTGCTCTTTGGGAGAGTCTGTTGTGAGGGAGAATCTGCTGTGTAGGAGGGTCAGCTGTGTGGTAAAGTCGGCTGTGTGAGGGAATCTACTGTGTGGGCGAGTCTGCCCTGTGGGAGATTCTGCTGTGTGGGAATGAGTGTGTGAGAGTCTGCTGTATGGGAGAGTCTGCTATGGAAAAGAGTCTGCTGTGTGGAAGAGTCTGCTATGTGAGAGAGTCTGATGTGAGGGAAAGGCTACTGTGTGGGAGAGTCTGGTGTGACGAAGTCTACTTTGTGGGAGAGTCTGATGTGACTAAGAGTCTGCTGTGTGGGAGATTCTGCTGTGAGGGAAAGACCGCTGTATGAGGCAGTCTGCTGTGAGGAAGAGTCTGATGTGTGAGAGTTTATTGTATGGGAGAGCCTGCTTTCAGGAACGGTTACTCTGTGGGAGAGTCCGATGTGTGGGAAGGTCTACTGCATGAGAGAGTTTGCTGAGTGGGAGAGTTTGCTGTATGGGGTAGTTTACTATGTGGGAGAGCCTGCTGTGAGGGTGAGTTTGCTCTGTGGGAGAGTTTGCTGTGTGGGGTAGTCTACTGTTTGGGAGAACCTGCTGTGAGGGAGAGTCTGTTGTGAGGGGGAGTTTTTTGTGAGGGAGAGTCTGCTGTGAGGAGCGTTTACTGTGTGGAGAGTCTACTGTGTGGGATAGTTTGCTGTGTGAGAGATTCTAGTGTGTGGGAGAGTCTGATGTAAGGGAGGGTCTTCTAAGAGGGAGACTCTGATGTGAGGGAGAATATGCTATGAGGGAGAGTCTGCTGTGAGGAGAGTCTACTGTGTGGGAGTCTGCTATGAGGGAGACTCTACTGTGTGAGAGATTCTGCTCACTGAGAGAGTCTACTGAGTGAAAGAGTCTCATGTGAGGGAGAGCCTGTTATGTGGGAAAGTCTACTGTGCAGGAGAATCTGCTGCGAGGAAGAGTCTGCTGTGTAGGAGAGTCAACTTTTTGGAAGGATCTGCAGTGAGGGAAAGTCTGCTGTATGGGATTGTCTGCTTTGAGGTGGTGTCAGCTGCGTGGGAGAGTCTGACGTGAGGGAAAGTCTGCTATGTAGGAGAATCTGCTGTGTAGGAGAGTCTGCTGTGAGATAGAGTCTGCTGTGTGCGAGGGTTTTCTTTGTGGGAGAGTCTACTGTGTGGCAGAGTCTGCTGTGAGGGAGAATCTACTGTGTGAATGAGTCTGCAGTGAGGGAGTCTGCTGAGTGGGGGAGTTTGCTGTGTGGGAGAGTCTACTGTGTGGGATAGTCTGCTGAGTGGGATGGTCTGTTGAGTGGGAGAGTCTTCTGTGAGGAAAATTCTGCTGTGAGGGAGCCTCTGTTGTGTAGGAGAGTCAGTTGTGTGGGAGAATCAGCAGTATGGGAGACTCTGCTGTGTGGGAGAGTCTGCTGTGAGGGAGAGTCTGCTGTGTGGGAGACTCAGCAGTATGGGAAGCCAGTTGTGTGGGAGAGTGTGTTGTGTGGGAGTGTCAGCCTTGTGGGAGAGTGCGCTGTGTGGGAGAGTCAGCTGTGTGAGAGAGACAGCTTTGTGGGTGAGTCTTCTTTTTGAGAGAGTCGCCTGTGTGGGAGAGTGTACTGAGTGGGAGTAGGAAAGATTGCTCTCTGGAAAAGTCAGTTGTGTGAGAGAGTCTGTTGTGTGGGAGGGTCTGTTGTGCGTAAAATTCTGCTGTGTGGGAGTCAGTTGTGTGGGAGAAATTAGCTATTTGGGCGAGTGTCCTGTGTGGGAGAGTCTGATGTGAGGGAGTTTTCTCTGTGGGAAAGTTTGCTGAGTGGGAGAGTCTCGTATGAGGGAAAGTTTGCTCTGCGGGAGAGTCTTGTGCGTGGGAGTGCATCTGTGTGATAGAGCCTGTTGAATGGGAGTATCTGCTGAGTGGGAGAGTCTGATAATTGGGAGAGTCTTCTGTGCGGGAGAGCCTGCTTTCAGGGAGAGTCTGCTAAGTGCGAAAGTCTGCTCTCTGGGAGAGTCAGCTCTTTGGGAAAGTTTGATATGTGGGAAAGTCTCCTGTGAGGGAGAGTCTGATGTAAGAAAGTGTGATGTTGGAGAGATTTAGCAGTGTGGGAGAGTATGCTGTGTGTGTGAGATTGAGCAGCGTGGGAAAGTCAGCCCTGTAGGAGATTCAGCACTGTGGGAGACTCTGCAGACTCTGTTGTGTGGGAGAGTCTGTTGTGTTGAGAGTGTGCTGTGTGAGAGTCTGCTGTGTGAGAGAATCTGTTGTGTAGGAGAGTCTGTCGTGTGGGAGAGTCTCTTGTATGGGAGAATCTTCTGTTTGAGAGAGTCTGCTCTGTGGGAGAGGCTTCTGTTAGGGAGAGTGTACTGTGTAGGAGAGTTTGATGTGAAGGGGAGTTTGCTATGAGAAGGAGTCTGCTTTGTGAGAGCGACAGTTTGCTATGAGGGAGAGTCTGCTTTGTGAGAGAGATAGTATGCTGTGTGGGTCTGCTGCGAGAGAGAGTCTGATGTGTGGGAGAGACTGCTCTGAGGGAGAGTCTGCTGTGTGGGACAGTCTACTGTGAAGGAGAGTGTGCTGTGTGGGAGAGTCTATTGTGTGGAGTGTCTCACGTGAGGGAGAGTTTGCTGTGCGTGGGAGTCTACTGTGTGGGAGGTTTTGCTGTGCGAGAGAGTCTACTGTGTGGGAGAGTCTGCTGTGAAGGAGACTGTACTGTGTGGGAGATTCTGCTGTGTAGGACACTCTGCTCTGAGGGAAACTCTACTGTGCAGGAAAGTCTTGTGTGAGGGAGATTCTGTTGTGTGGGAAAGTCTGCTGTGTGGGAGAGTCTCATGTAAGGGAAAGCCTGCTGCGGGTAAGTCTGGTGTGGGGAGATTCGCTTGTTTGGGAGAATCAGCTGTATGGTAGAGTCTACTGTGAGGAAAAGCCTTCTGTGTGGGAGAGTCTGATTTGAGGGAGAGTCTGCTGCGTGGGTGAGTCTGCTGTGAGAGAGATGAGAAAGAGTCTACTGTGTGGGAGAGTATGCTGCGAGGGAGTCTTCTGTGTGTGAGTATGCTGTGAGAGAGAGTCTGATGTGTGAGAGAGACTACTCTGAGGAAGAGTCTGCTGTGTGGGGGAGTCTGCTGTGAGGGTGAGTGTCCTGTGAAGGTGAGTGTCCTGTGAGGGAGAGTCTGCTCTGTGGAAGAGTCTGCTGTGTTGGATAGCTGCTCTGAAGGTGGATTTGCTGTGATAGAGAGTCTTCTGTGTGGGAAAATCTGCTGCGAGGGAGAGTCTGCTGTTTGTGAAAGTCTGCTCTGAGGGAGAGTCCGCTGTGCTGGAGAGTCTGCCATGAGGGTGAGTCTGCCCTGAGGGAGAGAGTGCTGTACGGGAGAGTTTGCTGTGTGGGATGATCTGCTGTAAGGGAAAGTGTTTTGTATGGGCGACTCTGCTCTAAGGGAGAGTCAGCTTTGTGGAAGAGTCTGTTGTGAGGAATGTTTTGATCAGTGGGACAGCCCGCTGTGAGGGAGAGTGTCCTGTGTTGGAGAGTCTGTTGTGAGAGAACGTCTACTGCGTGGGAGAGTGTGTTGTGTGGGAGAGTCTTTTCTAAGGGAGAATCTGCTGTGTGGGAGAGTCTCTTATGAGGGAAAGTTTGCTGTTTGAGAGTCTCGTGTGAGGAAGGGTTTGTTGTTTGGGAGAGTCTGCTGTGAGGGAGAGCCTTCTGTGTGAGAGAGTCTGCTTTGAGGGTGAGTGTGGTGTGGGTGTGGGGCAGTCTGCTCTGTGGAAGAGTCTGCTATGTGGAAGAGTCTGCTATGTGGGAGAGTCTGCTATGAGAGTGAGGGGTGAGGATATCGTGAAAGAGAGTCTGCTGTAAGGTAGTATCTGTTGTGTGGGAGAGTCTTCTGTGAGGGAAAGTGTGTTGCGTGTGCGACTCTGCTCTGATGGAAAGTCTGCTGTGTAGAAGAGTCTGTTTTGTGGAATATTCTGCTTTGTGGGAGTCTCCTGTGAAGGAGAGTCTGATGTGTTGGAGAGTCTGCTGTATGGGAAAGTCTACTGTCTGGGAGAGACTACTGTGAGAACGTCTTGTGTGAGGAGAGTTTGCTGTGTGAGAGAATCTGTTCTGTAGGAGAGTCTGTTGTGAGGGAAAGTCTGTTGTGTGAGAGTCTGGTGTGAGGGAGAGTCTGTTGTGTGGGAGAGTTTACTCCGAGGGAGAGTCTGCTGTAAGGGAATGCCTGCTGTGTAGGAGAGTCTGGTATAAAGGAAACTCTGTTGTGAGGGAGAGTATGCAGTGTGGGAGAGTCTGCTGCGAAGGAAAGCTTGTTGTGTGGGAGATTCTGCTTTGAGGGGGAGGCTGCTTTTTGGGAGAGTCTGTCGATAGGGAGAGTCTGCTGTGAGAGAGAGACTGCTGTGTGGGACGGTCTGCTGCGAGGAAGAATCTGATGTGTGGGAGACATTACTATGAAGGAGAATCTGCTGTGTGGGAGAATCTGCTGTGAGGGAGAGTCTGCTGTGTAGGAGAGTCTGCTCCGAGGAATATCAGCTATGAGGAAGAGTCTGCTGTGTGAGAGAGTGTGTTGTGAGGAATATTCTTATGTTTGGGAGAGTCTGCTATGAGGGAGAATCTGCTGTGAGTGAGAATCTGCTTTGTGAAAGAGTATGCTGTGAGGGAGAGTCTGCTTTGTGGGAGAGTTTGTTATTAGGGAAAGTCTCCTGTGTTGGAGAGTTTGATGTGAGGGAGAGTCTGCTATGAAGGAGAGTCTGCTCTCAGGAATATCCGGTATGAGGGAGAGTCTGCTTCGTGGGAGAGTGTTGTGAGGAATACTCTGCTATTTGGAAGAGTCTGCTGTGAGAGAAAGCCTGCTACGTGGACAAGTCTGCTGTGAGGGAGAGTCTGCTGTTTGGGAGAGTCTGCAGTGAGGAAAATCTGCT
>NC_092224.1:50063140-50164454 GCF_036320965.1 Panulirus ornatus
ATAACCCTTGCTATGTGCTCAGCGGGGACAGAAGCATCACCACGGATGAGTCAGTGATTTACCCAACGAAAGTCAAAATATAATTTTCGTTAGTTATTCCAGTCAGCTGCGATGAGGTGCCAATATTCACGTTTAGAAGGAGCTCTTAGTGGAGGGTTGGGGGTTGAATGTCGTCAGATGAACCAGCTGGGGGCGAGATTATGTAGCTACAGCGCCAGTGACCAGAGGTGAAAAGCAGATCCAGAATATTAGGAGTGGTCACAGCGGTCAGGAATATGGGTGTAGGAAGAGATATTTTGCTCTAGATCATTAAGAATGAAGAACGTGAGGGAGGAATTCAACCATTCCCGATGGTAAATGTTGAAGTCTCCGAGGTTGAGGATCTCGGTTTGTGGATGAGAGGTTGCCACTGTCTCACTGCACGAGTCGAAGAAAAATATAGAATTGATAAAATCAGGAGAACAGTAAGCGAAAAAAGGAGAAGCGTTGCAGTTGGGAGACAGTGCTTGAGCCACATAACACCAAAGTTTGGGTACTTAAAGTCCTTGAGGCGTGCAACAAGTGTGTTTGTGTTGGAATAAGCACAAACACCACCTTTGAACCGGAATTGTCGGTGGAGATTATAGCTGAATGTGAGAAAGGAACTAGTGAGAACATTATTAGACATTTGGGTCTTAGAGAAAAGTAGGATATCAGGAGAGGTACTTGACAAGTGGTCTTCAACAGAAGAGACGTAACGTCAACCTCCTACTACGTAATGGATTGCTCTAAGAGCAATGGGTGGGATGATTCTTGAATTATCGGAGGAACTGGGAAGGAGGAAGGACCAATACACGACGAACCCTCCCTCTCGCTGGCAGCTGAATCACGCAGGAGAGTGTAGTTAGAGGAGTATTCTTTATAAATGTGGTGATATGTGGAGGGGTCGTTACTCTATTACCTGCCAGCGGAGTTACTATACATGTTTTTTAACTCTACTTGGTGTTTGTTCTGCTCCTTAGATATTAAATCTCCAAACTCTGATGCCATCTAGCTCAAAATATCTTTATCTACTGTCACCTTGCTCGTAAGTTTTGTTTACATACAAACTGTCTACTGTCATGTCTCCCTCACACACAGATTCCAGCAGTTTGTTTCCCGCTCGATGACATTATTACAGAGGCCTTAGTATGTGTGTGTGTGTGTGTGTGTGTGTGTGTGTGTGTGTGTGTGTGTGTGGGTAATTAGCTAATTTTGCTGTAAGGGGGAGGGGGGGGGGGGAATTTTACACTAGTGTGGCCCCATCTCTTGAATATCCTCATGTATGATATTCTCGTCAGACAACCTTCTCTCTGCTGTCCGCAGCTGCTGATCCTCATGAGTATACTCCATTCTTACACAACTCTTGTAATAAAAATTATTTTCTTTATCCTTTCGAACAAGTTCCTTTCTATATTTCATGTTATGGCCTCTGATTCTGATTTTGCATCTTTTGAGGAACTGTTCCTTGCAGATATCAAAAGACTGGTTTGAGATGTTAAAGGTTGTATCAAATCACACCTTACTTTTCTGTTTTCCGTGACGGACAGTTATATGGTCTTTAACCCGTCATAGGACCTCAGCTTTCTCAGTCCTGGCACCATATCATGCCCTCCTTTGGCTCTTCTCTATTAGTTCCATGTGCTTCTTTAAGCTCAGTGACTAAACTTAAAAAGCTTATTCTAGTTTTAGGTTAATATACGATGTGCACAGTGTGCTGACTTCCGTATCCATGAACTTGACAACAATTCTAACATTACGTTCCATGTTCTCTTCCACAACGGTAACTCTCTATCCAACGAAGGAGTTCCTCTTATTCCTGCCTGAATATCCAGTTTCTTTACCAGGCCTCCTATTTTGTACTGTGCCAAATGTTCACTGACAGTCCAGATGAACACAAAGCTACCAAACATTTTTGTTTTTTAGAACGGATCCCATTCCCTCAGACGAGTCCAAGAGGTTAGTCACACATGTCCATTTCCTGAAACCGTGTCGTCTCTCACATAGGCAGTTTTTCCTTAACAAGTAGTCATTCAAATTATCTCTAACAATGTTATATATGGTTCACGCGTCAGAGAGACTAGGCTGTATTTAGAGCAACTTCCCTTAAAGAAAGGTATGATATTTGCCCTCTTTCACTCTCTTGTCACTTTAACGTTCTCCTGCAGCATCTTAACAACGGCATGTCAAGCATGTCTGTACATTTCCCCAGTACATATGAAGACACGTTATCAAGAACATGTGCTTTATGTGGCTCTAGGTCCTTTAGTAGTCCACTTATGTCGTTTCTAGATATATTGATACTTTCCAAGACCTCCTGTCTATTCCATCTCGCTGGTGGCTATGGTTTCCTCTGCGGTGGAAACACATTTTTACACGATACTGTAAACTCATCCCTTTCAGTTCCCTCACCCTAATTAGCTGTTCTATGAATAACAATATATTCCCGACTAATTAACAGAAAAGTTTAGAATGATCTCGTGTCTTGTCCACAACACTCTTTTCAAAATCTCTCTTTTCTTCCTTTCTAACTTTGTTATACCCGGTTCTTGTTATATTAGACCTTTCAAAAAATTGCTGGATGTTCTGTCGTCCCTATCTCCTCCACAATTCCTCTCTAACCTCTTTGTCCCTTTTCTATATATCTTACTGAACACGTATATCTTTCTTTTCTACCACCTCTGCATCTAAAGCGAAAGGTACTCATGTTCCTAATCCTGCAGTATGATTTACACAGAGGCTTCCAAGAAAGATTATCTTCATCATTACTACTGAACTTCTCTCCTAGTTCATAGTCAGACAGAAATTTTTTAGTTCTGTGTAGTTTCTAAAGTTATATCTCCTCTTTCAATCTGGTGTCTTCTTCATCCTTTTTACTCAGTAAACAAACTCATGCATTACTTGGTCACTTGTTCTAGTTGGTTCATCGTATAGGTTTCCATACTCATTCATGTCAAGATAAGGTCTAATACGGTGGTGTATCTGCTCTTTTGATTCTTGTGCTCATTGATATTCTGATACAGGAGATGTTCCTGTATACTCGACTCTTAATCTCCATGAGAATCTATATTATCCCAGTTTTTAACTGAAATTCCCTGTTACCAGAACTTCCTTACCCCCAGGGATCCCTGCTTCATGATTTTTTCTCACTGTTGTTCCTTCATTGTTTTCTTTGAATAATTGTTCTTGTTCACAAACATTCACAATCGTGTGAAGAATCATTACCACTCTGCATTACTCTTACCATTACATATTGTCTCAGTGGGCAATTTTTCCATATATCCTGAAACGTACGGATGTTCTTCATCATAAGGTTGAATCCATCCCCTTCCTCTTTCTCACCCCACTATCATGTACCCCTTCAGGCAAATCAGAAAGGTTGTCTTGGTACACCAGCAATATCAGCTTTTTCCCATACATGTTTACTATTTTCCTCGCCAGAGAGGCAGCGTTACGAACAGACGAAGAAATGACCTCATTCATTCACAGCCACTCTTTAGCTGTCATGTATAATACACCAAAACCAGAGGCCATTATCTAAACCAGAGGCCATCATACAAACCAGAGGCCATTATCTAAACCAGAGGCCATCATACAAACCAGAGGCCATTATCTAAAATCAGGCCAAGTAGTTTCCCCTGACTGCTTCACATGCCCCGGTTCAACCTAAAGACAGCTCGTCGTCACCTGTAAACGACATCGCTCCGATATGCAATATCTCGTGCACGCCTCGCACCCTCTTTTACGTTCGAGATATCATTCACTCCATTTTACCACCTGCCCCTTAGTGTCCTTCTTTTCTTTGTTCCCGCCACATCTGACATGTGTGTATTCTTAATCATTCTCTCCTCACTCATCCTCTCAATGTGACCCAACCATTTTAACATACCTTCTTTGATCATTGAACTCCTGGTCTTCTCTGTTTACTGCTAGTTCATCTACACTACTTTCAGTGTGATATTCCCATCACTTAACATTTCTTAACTTACTTGTTTCACCGTGTGTGTGTGTGTGTGTGTGTGTGTGTGTGTGTGTGTGTGTGTGTGTGTAATCATTTATTTGTGTTGTATGTGGAAGGAGTTTCATTTCCAATTCATGAGCTTTCTGTACTATCATACAACTTTACAAATACTTTGTGTGCTGTCCACATTTATGATTCCATTAGTAAAATCCGTCATTCATTACTTATTCATTACTCTTATACCAAAAATGAATACATTCTTCGTCTCTCTCAACCATTTCTTACTAATGCTGTTGCCTATGACTGTTCTATCAAGTCACTCTTTACTCTTCTCTTTTCTGTAATGGAAGACAACTCTTTTTTATAACTATTCCATTTTTTTTCGTCCTCCTCTAGTGTTTCTATTTTGGTTCTATGTTCAACTTTAAGCGCGGAGACCAAATTTTTGTAAGGCATATTCTTGCTCCGTCTTGATGTAGGATGTGAACTACTCGCTTAATATCTCCTGATCAGTGTACTTGAATGCGATTCTAATATGTGCAACTAAACAGTTTGTCTCCTTAACAAATTCTCTAAGATGAGGCTCTGGCTATAGCGTTTACAAACTGTCGACTCTCGAGAACACACACACATTATTCCTGCAGCTTATTTTCTGCTTGATGATCCTGCTGGAATGGAGGCATCCTTCCACTGTGTACAATCCTCCCATCCTCCTTACTTTGCATTTACTCGGGATGAATTGCATCCTTGAGTTTGAAGACTGACTAGGTCCCTTTGTAAGTTTATGCATTCCTCACTTTCCACAGTACTTTCCTCATGATTCTTTTTCTTTTTTTTGAAGCTGGAGGGCCCAGTCACAAACAGAAGTCCAGATCAAGGCCGGGCCTTAATCAAAATGTAAAGAGGTTAATGAAAGGGAAAAAGAAGAGACAAAGAAAAGTATTTACGAATTTTGGAGGATGTGAAAAGAGCTGTTTCTCAGAGTATGCCAGATAATATTCACCGGGAAAGACATGAATGGGTAGAGTTCCAAAGCTTCGAGGTGTAGGAAAAGAAACAGGTATCAAAACAGGCCCATCCTTGAGTTGCCAGCGGCCACACAGTAATTATGTGACTCAGCCACATGCCGAGTATTGCATGGTCTACTCCATACAAGGACGGATCAATCATTCTTTATATACATAAACGGAGCAATTATTCAGAAGTAAAGAAATTTTGACATTCAAACAGGGCGTCCAGTTCTTTTAGAAGGAAACTTAGGTATTTCTGTGATGTGGGGTTTCCAAGATTGTGTGTAGCTTACAGTTATACCAGGTGTGATCATTAAGTCAAGAGGCGGAATTACAAAGCCATCAAAAGAGATAGGAAGGTTGTGACGAATCGTCGACAGAGAGATGGGCAGAAACTGGGTTTTGGAGGCATTAAACTGAACCAATTTTTGTCCACCTCCTCCACTGATATTTCCTGTCTAAGTCTGAGTTTACTGAGGAAGTTGTGTCGAGACGAGACGCTGAACGAGTGAGAGGAAAAGAAGCAGAACTGAAGGATGCGGATGAACGCATTTTCAAGTCGCAGCGTATGAGTGCATTTGGTTATTTGTAGAAAAGAGAAGATCGTTGATAAAAAGAATAAGTGTAGAAGACAGGACAAAACCTTAAGGGACACCGCTGTTGATAGAGAGAGGGATACTGATCCATCAAATCCCACAATGATAGATCGGCGGGAGAGGAAGCTGATAATGAGGGAGCAAAGTGAGGGAGGGAAAGCCACACCCCAATCAAAAGATTTGGATACATCAAACGTAACTACACCTGACTCCTCAAAATCTTTCAGGGATGACGACCAGACATTAGTAAGATAAGAAAGAATATCAACGGTGGATTTCGCCTTGCGGAAGCCATACTGGTGATCAGAGAGAGGGCTGTGAGGTTCAAGATATCTGAGGATATGGGAGTTTAGGAGGAATTCAAAGGCTGGAAATGGCAGATATCAAAGTAAGTGGCGATAGTTAGTTGGGTTAGAACGGTCACTCTTCTTAGGGATAGGAATGTACCAGCGCACACTCCCAAGAAGAAAGGAGAAGTTCTGGTTCTTTAAACAGAAACGGAACAGACAAGCAAGCACAGTGCACGTTCAGAGGCACACTCTTTCAGTACACGGAGATGGATGCCATCAAGACCATAAGTCTTGCTTGTGTCTAAGGAGATGAGTGCATCATGGACAGCTCGAGAGGAGATTACGGGAAGGGGCGTAAGATTAGTAAGAGGAGCATCAGGGGGAAGAAGGAATGCCAGATCATCCAAGATGGAATTTGATGAGAAGCGAGAACCACGGAGAGTTGCCTTGTCCACGGGAGAGACAGCTATAGTACCATCAGGACGGAAAGAAAATGAAAAGTTAGAGCAATAGAAGTTGTTAGCAGTGCTCTTAGCTAAATACCAGAAAGACCTATCCGTGGATGACGAGGAGAGGTTATCGCACTTTCTTTGAATAAAGGAACGCTTCGCCTACGAATAACGTACTTGCAGCGATTACGGGCACTGATATGAAAAGCTGAATGGAATTCGGAAAAAGAGAGTTTTTTCCATGCCCGATACGCCTGATCCCTTGCCTGAATGGCCTCAAAGGAGGATCAGTTGAACCATGGATTGGATGAGGAGGTCGTCTTGAAGGTAGAGCAGGCAAATGCTTGCATTCTCGCTACAATAATTTGCTGTGCGTTTAACGGAGACAAAAGCATCACCACATAAGAGAAAACAAGGAAAGTCAAAAAAGGATTTTTGTAAGTTATGCCAATCAACTTTGTTGAGATGCCAATGTTTATGTTTAGAAGGGCTACTGGGGGGGAGGTACCATTGATATATATTCATTTATGAGAGTGTGATCAGGTGAACCAATTAGGGGCGAGATTGTATAACCACAGCACGAAGGATTAGAAACGAAAAACAGATCCAGAATGTTAGGAGAGTGGTCACAGCGGTCAGGAATGCGGGTAGGATGGGAGATGATTTGCTCTAGATAACTGAGAACGGAGGAATGGGAGGAACCAGTCCCTATGGTGGACGTTGAAATGCTCGAGGTAGAGGATCTCGGCTTGCGGGTGAAGGGTCACGGCCTCACGGCAGGAGCTCAGATAGTCAAAGAAAATTGTAGAATTTGTAGAATTAGGAGAGTAATATGCGAAACAAGTGAAAACAGTGATAGTTGGGAGACAAACATTGAGCCAGATAACATCAAAGATTGCGGACTCAAGGCCCATGTGGCATGCAGCATGTGTTTTCATGTTGGAATAAGCACAAACACCACCTTTGAACTGGAATCGTAAGTGGAGAATATCGTTGGATACGAGGGAGGAGCTAGTGAGAATATCATTAAACAGCTGGGTCTCAAAAGTAGTGTGGTGTTAGGAGAGGTACTGGACAGAGTGTTCAGCAAAAGAGAGGTTATTGGAACTGGTATTATTCGCAAATACCTTCAAGTATAAATCCAGTCCTGGTAAGTCTTATACATATAGCGAGAAGAGCAATGGTTCCAATATTAAACCCTACGGCACACCAACGGTGACTCCAGCCCATTTCGAGGAGACTACTTAGGCATGTGTCCTTTGTCATCTTCCACTAGAGCAGATTTCTATCAATCAAAATTCTCTTCATAATTGCTGCCCGAAGATCCAACCTCTTTACCGTCCATCTTTATGGCATTGGGTCTAAAGATCCCTCGTGGTCCAGATAAACACAATCTACTCAACGTTCTTGATTTCCTAAAACAGAGCTCACTCTCTCATAGAAGTTTAAGGCGTTCGTTACACATAATCTTGCATGATATCAGTGTAATGTTTCGTTATGTAGTTTCTCCTTTACAAGCACCTCAATGTTTTATGATTATCTTGTTCAGTATTTTACAAACTACATTCGTCAGAGGGATTGGTCAAGTTCAGTGCATCTTCCCATATTCTTTTCTTAAAGGCTGACATAGCATGTCGTTTTTCACTCTTTTGGCAATTCATTTTTCTCCAGCGACATCTTAAACAGCATGCATCTTCAACAAATATGTGTGTGATTGCATCTTGCTATCATATATCCCATTGGAGGGAAACAGGTAAGATCTTATCTCTTGTCAATTTTGTCTCCAGGACCTCAGTAACATAATTACCTATTGTACTGTACAGGAGGGAGTTTTACACAAATGGGGCTCCATTTCTTAAACATTTCCTGCCATAAAAACTTCTGAAGTTTATCTATGCTGATTGCATCAACCTTGCCCTCAGTTATCTAATTCCTTTCATCCACTACTCATACTTTCACAGTGCTTTCTCACATCTTTTATAGCAGGTTTCTTGCTCAACTTCATGTATTATCCTCCGGTTGTTCTATCCCTACATTTCTAGAAGAGTTATTCACAATCCACGTCATAAATCTGTCTTAGAAACATAAAGGTTATAATCAGGTCATCCCTCACTCTTCTTTCTTCCAAGGTGGACAAATCTAAAGCCTCTAACATTTCCAGTAGCTCAGCTCTCTTAATTCTGGTACCATTGTTGTTGCTCTTCTATGGCCCTTTTCTGTTAGCTCGGCACGTCTTAAGGTGCGGCGACCACACGTAAGAAGTACAGTTTTGGTCATATGTAGGACGTGAACACCTTGCTGATTGATTCCATATCCATGAACTAAAACACTATTGTGTTGTTTGACAGAAGACAGTCGGTCCCCTTAATCATTCTTCTGATATGGAACTGTAACCACAAGCCAGGCACAAGGTCCACTCTCTAACCCACTCAGATACCTGAAGCTTATATCTTGCTAAATTATACTCGCACTGAGGCCTTCTTCCACTCTGGTTCATCCTCATTACTCGACATTTACTTGGGTTGATCCCCCTCAGCCAGGTGTCTGACCAGCTTTGGAGTTTGTCAAGGCTCCCTTATAAAGTGATGTACACTTTCACTTAGCTTATGACCTTTGCATCATCCATATCTTCAAGCAAGAAACTGACATAGATCAAGAAGCATTAGGATCCCATACGAGAAACCTGTGGTTAGTCACCTCGACTCATGTTGAGAAGACTCCTCTGACATACGTCATCTCTTCCCATCCTTTTGAATAATCTCTCCATCAGACGAAGCTCCACATTATTCCTGCCTGGCGATCCAGATTCTTAATCAGCCTCCTGTGAGGTACAGTGTCAGAATTGTGTGTGTATGTATGTGTGTGTGTGTGTGTCTGTGTCTGTGTGTGTGTGTGTGTGTGTGTGTGTGTGTGTGTGTGTGTGTGTGTGTGTGTGTGAGGGAGATGCGTGAGGGAATAAATATTAGGGGAGAGGGGAGAAATTCCAGCAGCGTGAGGAATGAGGGGAATGATCGCTGGACTGGAAGACGGTGGACGAGCCTCAGGACTCTGGATGAGGCTGAACGAAATTCAGGTGAAAATTTTTGGTTGAGTTAACCAGAGAGAGAGAGAGAGAGAGAGAGAGAGAGAGAGAGAGAGAGAGAGAGAGAGAGAGAGAGAGAGAAGAAAGGAGGGAGGGAATAAGAGTTTTGAATCAAGGCAAGATGGCAGGAGCTAAGGTGTGAGGGGATCAGAGGACCATTTTCTGTAAGCCACGATTTTTACAGGAAGTTGTTACCAAGTGCTGCCACGAATAATTAATCCTCTAGCTCGTGAATTATCTTTATGTCCTAAATTCAAAATAAAGTATATGAACATAGGAAAGGTTATTGTATATTAATGATTATGAACATTCATGACATGATAGTCTATTACATGAAGATTAAACATTGCATGAAATTCTTAAAATGTCTAACAATCTTCACTCATTAAGGCCGACTCAGTACACCTGGTCGGCACCATAACTTACATAGAGAATTTAATTACAATTGTGATTATTACCTGAAAGTCAGTCTTTACCAAGGCCATTATAGCCGGGCAGTAACAATATTACGCTGGGGAAATGTTTTATGTCATCATAGATATCAAATTAAATCTCCAGAAACATTTTTTGTGGCGAACCTTCCCCAAGCGACTGTCTGGAATTGTGGTAGGTTAGTGTGTGAAGTTCGTCCACATGTTCAGGTTCCCAATTTCTTTAGGAAATATTCCGATTGTACATATATATGTATATATATATATATATATATATATATATATATATATATATATATATATATATATATATATATATATATATATATATATATATGTATACATATATATATATATATGGATTTGTATGTAGCATTTATGGATCTGGATCTGGAGAAGGCATATGATAGAGTTGATAGAGATGCTCTGTGGAAGGTATTAAGAATATATGGTGTGGGAGGCAAGTTGTTAGAAGTAGTGAAAAGTTTTTATCGAGGATGTAAGGCATGTGTACGTGTAGGAAGAGAGGAGAGTGATTGGTTCTCAGTGAATGTAGGTTTGCGGCAGGGGTGTGTGATGTCTCCATGGTTTTTAATTTGTTTATGGATGGGGTTGTTAGGGAGGTGAATGAAAGAGTTTTGGAAAGAGGGGGAAGTATGAAGTCTGTTGGGGATGAGAGAGCTTGGGAAGTGAGTCAGTTGTTGTTCGCTGATGATACAGCGCTGGTGGCTGATTCATGTGAGAAACTGCAGAAGCTGGTGACTGAGTTTGGTAATGTGTGTGGAAGAAGAAAGTTAAGAGTAAATGTGAATAAGAGCAAGGTTATTAGGTACAGTAGGGTTGAGGGTCAAGTCAATTGGGAGGTGAGTTTGAATGGAGAAAAACTGGAGGAAGTGAAGTGTTTTAGTTATCTGGGAGTGGATCTGGCAGCGGATGGAACCATGGAAGCGGAAGTGGATCATAGGGTGGGGGAGGGGGCGAAAATTCTGGGAGCCTTGAAGAATGTGTGGAAGTCGAGAACATTATCTCGGAAAGCAAAAATGCGTATGTTTGAAGGAATAGTGGTTCCAACAATGTTGTATGGTTGCGAGGCGTGGGCTATGGATAGAGTTGTGCGCAGGAGGATGGATGTGCTGGAAATGAGATGTTTGAGGACAATGTGTGGTGTGAGGTGGTTTGATCGAGTAAGTAACGTAAGGGTAAGAGAGATGTGTGGAAATAAAAAGAGCGTGGTTGAGAGAGCAGAAGAGGGTGTTTTGAAATGGTTTGGGCACATGGAGAGAATGAGTGAGGAAAGATTGACCAAGAGGATATATGTGTCGAGGTGGAGGGAACGAGGAGAAGAGGGAGACCAAATTGCAGGTGGAAAGATGGAGTGAAAAAGATTTTGTGTGATCGGGGCCTGAACATGCAGGAGGGTGAAAGGAGGGCAAGGAATAGAGTGAATTGGAGCGATGTGGTATACCGGGGTTGACGTGCTGTCAGTGGATTGAATCAAGGCATGTGAAGCGTCTGGGGAAAACCAAGGAAAGCTGTGTAGGTATGTATATTTGCGTGTGTGGACGTATGTATATACATGTGTATGGGGGTGGGTTGGGCCATATTTTTCGTCTGTGTCCTTGCGCTACCTCGCAAACGCGGGAGACAGCGACAAAGCAAAAAAAAAAAAAGAAAATATATATATATATATATATATATATATATATATATATATATATATATATATATATATATATATATATATATATATGTAAATATATATATATATATATATATATATATATATATATATATATATATATATATATATATATATATATATATATATATATATGTATATATATATATATATATATATATATTTTTTTTTTGTTTTATCGCTGTCTCCCGCGTTTGCGAGGTAGCGCAAGGAAACAGACGAAAGAAATGGCCCAACCCACCCCCATACACATGTATATACATACGTCCACACACGCAAATATACATACCTACACAGCTTTCCATGGTTTACCCCAGACGCTTCACATGCCCTGATTCAATCCATTGACAGCACGTCAACCCCGGTATACCACATCGCTCCAATTCACTCTATTCCTTGCCCTCCTTTCACCCTCCTGCATGTTCAGGCCCCGATCACACAAAATCTTTTTCACTCCATCTTTCCACCTCCAATTTGGTCTCCCTCTTCTCCTCGTTCCCTCCACCTCCGACACATATATCCTCTTGGTCAATCTTTCCTCACTCATTCTCTCCATGTGCCCAAACCATTTCAAAACACCCTCTTCTGCTCTCTCAACCACGCTCTTTTTATTTCCACACATCTCTCTTACCCTTACGTTACTTACTCGATCAAACCACCTCACACCACACATTGTCCTCAAACATCTCATTTCCAGCACATCCATCCTCCTGCGCACAACTCTATCCATAGCCCACGCCTCGCAACCATACAACATTGTTGGAACCACTATTCCTTCAAACATACCCATTTTTGCTTTCCGAGATAATGTTCTCGACTTCCACACATTCTTCAAGGCTCCCAGGATTTTCGCCCCCTCCCCCACCCTATGATCCACTTCCGCTTCCATGGTTCCATCCGCTGCCAGATCCACTCCCAGATATCTAAAACACTTTACCTCCTCCAGTTTTTCTCCATTCAAACTTACCTCCCAGTTGACATGACCCTCAACACTACTGTACCTAATAACCTTGTTCTTATTCACATTTACTCTTAACTTTCTTCTTTCACACACTTTACCAAACTCAGTCACCAGCTTCTGCAGTTTTTCACATGAATCAGCCACCAGCGCTGTATCATCAGCGAACAACAACTGACTCACTTCCCAAGCTCTCTCATCCCCAACAGACTTCATACTTGCCCCTCTTTCCAAAACTCTTGCATTCACCTCCCTAACAACCCCATCCATAAACAAATTAAACAACCATGGAGACATCACACACCCCTGCCGCAAACGTACATTCACTGAGAACCAATCACTTTCCTCTCTTCCTACACGTACACATGCCTTACATCCTCGATAAAAACTTTTCACTGCTTCTAACAACTTGCCTCCCACACCATATATTCTTAATACCTTCCACAGAGCATCTCTATCAACTCTATCATATGCCTTCTCCAGATCCATAAATGGTACATACAAATCCATTTGCTTTTCTAAGTATTTCTCACATACATTCTTCAAAGCAAACACCTGATCCACACATCCTCTAACACTTCTGAAACCACACTGCTCTTCCCCAATCTGATGCTCTGTACATGCCTTCACCCTCTCAATCAATATCCTCCCATATAATTTACCAGGAATACTCAACAAACTTATACCTCTGTAATTTGAGCACTCACTCTTATCCCCTTTGCCTTTGTACAATGGCACTATGCAAGCATTCCGCCAAACCTCAGGCATCTCACCATGAGTCATACATATATATATATATATATATATATATATATATATATATATATATATATATATATATATATATATATATATATATATATATATATATATATATATATATATATATATATAGTTATATAGGTATCCCTGGGGATGGGCGAGAATGAATACTTCCCACGAATTACCTGCGTGTCGTAGAAAGCAACGAAAAGGGGAGGGAGCTGGGGGGGTGGAAATCCTACCCTCTTGTTTTTTTTTTAATTTTCCAAAAGAAGGAACAGAGAAGGGGACCAGGTGAGGATATTCCCTCAGAGTCCCAGTCCTCTGTTCTTAACGCTACCTTGCTAATACGGGAAATGGCGAATAGTTTGAAAGAAAAAGAAAGATATATATATATATATATGTATATATACATATATATATATATATATATATATATATATATATATATATATATATATATATATATATATATATATATATATTCATTCATTTATTTATTTATTTTGCTTTGTCGCTGTCTCCCGCATTAGCGAGGTAGCGCAAGGAAACAAACGAAAGAAGAGCCCAACCTACACACATACGAATGTATATACATACACGTCCACACACATACCTATATATCTCAACGTATACATGTATATACACACACAGACATATACATATATACATGTGTACATAATTCATACTATCTGCCTTTATTCATTCCCATCGCCACCCCGCCACACATGTAATAACAACCAACTCTCCCCTCATGTGTGCAGGGTAGTGCTAGGAAAAGACAATAAAGGCCCCATTCGTTCACACTCAGTCTCTAGCTGTCATGTAATAATGCACCGAAACCACAGCTCCCTTTCCACATCCAGGCCCCACACAATTTTCCATGGTTTACCCCAGACGCTTCACATGCCCTGGTTCAATCCATTGACAGCACGTCGATTCCGGTATACCACATTGTTCCAATTCACTCTATTCCTTGCACGCCTTTCACCCTCCTGCATGTTCAGGCCCCGATCACTCAAAATCTTTTTCACTCCATCTTTCCACCTCCAATTTGGTCTCCCACCTCTCCTCATTCCCTCCACCTCTAACACATGTATCCTCTTGATCAGTCTTTCCTCACACATTCTCTCCATGTGACCAAACCATTTCGAAACACCCTCTTCTGCTCTCTGAACCACACTCTTTTTATTACCACACATCACTCTTACCCTATTATTACGTACTCGATCAAACCACCTCATACCACATATTGTCCTCAAACATCTCATTTCCATCACATCCACCCTCCTGCGCAAATCTCTATCCATAGCCCACACCTCGCAACCATACAACATTGTTGGAACCACTATTCCTTCAAAAATACACATTTTTTGCTTTCCGAGATAATGTTCTCCACTTCCAAACATTCTTCAACGCTCCCAGAATTCTCACCCCCTCCCCCACCCTATGATTCACTTCCGCTTCCATGGTTCCATCAGCTGCCAGATCCACTCCCAGATATCTAAAACACTTCACTTCCTCCAGTTTTTCTCCATTCAAACTTACCTCCAAATTGACTTGACCTTCAACCCTACTATACCTAGTATCCTTGCTCTTATTCACATTTACTCTCAATTTTCTTCTCTCACACACTTTACCAAACTCAGTCACCATCTTCTGCAGTTTCTCTCATGAGTCAGCCACCAGCGGTGTATAATCAACGAACAACAACTGTCTCACTTCCCACGCTCTCTCATCCACAGCAGACTACATTCTTGCCCCTCTTTCCAAAACTCTTGCATTCACCTCCCTAACAACCCCATCCATGAACAAATTAAACAACCATGGAGACATCACACACCCCTGCCGCAAACCTACATTCACTGACGACCAATCACTTTTCTCTCTTCCTACACGTACACATGCCTTACATCCTCGATAAAAACTTTTCACTGCTTCTAACAACTTGCTTCCCACGCCATATATTCTTAATACCTTCCACAGAGAATCTCTATCAACTCCATCAAATGCCTTCTCCAGATCCATAAATGCTACATACAAATCCATTTGCTTTTCTAAGTATTTCTAACATACACACTTCAAAGCAAACACCTGATCCACACACCCTCTACCACTTCTGAAACAACACTGCTCTTCCCCAATCTGATGCTCTGTACATGCCTTCACCCTCTCAATCAATACCCTCCCATATAATTTACCAGGAATACTCAACAACCTTATACCTCTGTATTTTCAGCACTCACCTTTGTCCCCTTTGCCTTTGTACAGTGGCACTATGCAGGCATTCCGCCAATCCTCAGGCACCTCACCATGAGTCATACATACATTAAATAACCTTACCAACCAATCAACAATACAGTCCCCCCTTTCTTAATAAATTCCTCAGCAATACCATCCAACCCCGCTGCCTTGCCGGCTTTCAACTTCCGCATAGCTTTTACTATTTCTTCTCTGTTTACCAAATCATTTTTACTAACCCTCTCACTTTGCACACCACCTCGACCAAAACACCCTATATCTGCCACTCTATCATAAAACACATTCAACAAACCTTCAAAATACTCATTCCATCTCCTCATATCACCACTCCTTGTTATCACCTCCCCCTTAGCCCCCTTCACTGAGGTTCCCATTTGTTCTTTTGTCTTACGCACTTTATTTACCTTCTTCCGAAACATCTTTTTATTCTCCCTAAAATTCAATGATACTCTCTCACCCCAACTCTCATTTCTCTTGACTTCCTGCCTCTTTCTTTTATGCATCTCCCACTCATTTGCATTTTTTCCTGCAAAAATCGTCCAAATGCCTCTCTCTTCTCTTTCACTAATAATCTTACTTCTTCATCCCACCATTCACTACCCTTTCCAATCTGCCCACCTCACACGCTTCTCATGCCACAAGCATCTTTTGATCAAGCCATCACTGCTTCCCTAAATACATCCCACACTTCCCCTGCTCCCCTTACCTCCTTTCTTCTCACTTTTTTCCATTCTGTACTCAGTCTCTCCTGGTACTTCCTCACACAAGTCTCCTTCCCAAGCTCACTTACTCTCACCACTCTCTTCACCCCAACATTTTCCCTTCTTTCCTGAAAACCTCTACAAATCTTCACCTTCGACTCCACAAGATAATGATCAGACATCCCTCCAGTTGCACCTCTCAGCACATTCACATCCAAGATTCTCTATTTCGCACGCCTATCAATTAACACGTAATCCAATAACGATCTCTGGCCATCTCTCCTACTTACATACGTATATTTATGCATATCTCTCTTTTTGAACTAGGTATTCCCAATCACCAGTCCTTTTTCAGCACATAAATATACAAGCTCTTCACCATTTCCATTTACAACACTGAACACCCCATGTATACCAATTATTCCCTGAACTGCCACATTACCCACCTTTGCATTCAAATCACCCATCAATATAACCCGGTCTCGTGCATCAAAACTACTAACACATTCATTTAGCTGCTCCCAAAACACTTGCCTCTCATGATCTTTCTTCTCATGCCCAGGTGCATATGCACCAATAATCACCCATCTTTCTCCATCAACTTTCAGTTTTACCCATATCAATCTATAGTTTACTTTCTTACACTGTATCACATACTCCTACCACTGCTGTTTCAGGAGTAGTGCTACTCCTTCCCTTGCTCTTGTCCTCTCACTAACCCCTGACTTTACTCCCAAGACATTCCCAAACCACTCTTCCCCTTTACCCTTAAGCTTCGTTTCACTCAGAGCCAAAATATCCAGGATCCTTTCCTCAATCATACTACCTATCTCTCCTTTTTCTCATCTTGGTTACATCCACACACATTTAGACACCCCAATCTGAGCCTTCGAGGAGGATGAGCACTCCATGCGTGACTCCTTCTTCTGTTTCCCCTTTTAAAAAGTTAAAATATAAGGAGGGGAGTGTTTCTAGCCCCCCGCTCCCGTCCCCTTAAGTCGCCTTCTACGACACGTAGGAATGCGTGGGAAGTATTCTTTCTCCCCTATCCCCAACAATCCACCCATATACACATGTATTTACATACACGTCCACACACGCAAATATACATACCTATACATCTCAATGTACACATATATATACACACACAGACATATACATATATACACATGTACATAATTCATACTGTCTATCTTTCTTCATTTCCATCGCCAACTCGCCACACATGGAATAACAACCCCCTCCCCCCTCATGTGTGCGAGGTAGCGCTAGGAAAAGACAACAAAGGCCCCATTAGTTCACACTCAGTCTCTAGCTGTCATCTAATAATGCATCGAAACCACACTTCCCTTTCCACATCCAGGCCCCACAGAAATTTCTATGGTTTACGCCAGACGCTTCACATGCCCTGGTTCAGTCTATTGACAGCACGTCGACCCCGGTATACCACATCGTTCCAATTCACTTTATTCCTTGCACGCCTTTCACCCTCCTGCATGTTCAGGACCCGATCATTCAAAATCTTTTTCACTCCATCTTTCCACCCCCAATTTGGTCTCCCACTTCTCCCAGTTCCCTCCACCTCCGACACATATATCCTCTTCGTCAATCTTTCCTCACTCATTCTCTCCATGTGAACAAACCATTTCGAAAAACCCTCTTCTGCCCTCTCAACCACACTCTTTTTATTTCCACAAATCTCTCTTACCCTTACATTACTTACTCGATCAAACCACCTCACACCACATATTGTCCTCAAGAATCTCATTTCCAGCACATCCACCCTCCTGCGCACAACTCTATCCATAGCCCACGCCTCGCAGCCATACAACATTGTTGGAACCACTATTCCTTCAAACATAACCATTTTTGCCTTACGAGATAATGTTTTCGACTTCCAAACATTCTTCAAGGCTCCCAGAATTTTCACCCCCTCCCCCACCCTATGATTCACTTCCGCTTCCATGGTTCCATCCGCTGCCAGATCCAGTACGAGATATCTAAAAAACTTTACTTCCTCCAGTTTTTCTCCACTCAAACTTACCTCCCAATTGACTTGACCCTCAACCCTACTGTACCTAATAACCTTGCTCTTATTCACATTTACTCTTAACTCTCTTCTTTCACACACTTTACCAAACTCAGTCACCAGCTTCTGCAGTTTCTCACAAGAATCAGCCACCAGCGCTGTATCATCAGCAAACAACAACTGACTCACTTCCCACGCTCTCTCATCCACAACAGACTACATACCTGCCCCTCTTTCCAAAACTCTTGCATTCACCTCCCTAACAACCCCATCCAAAAACAAATTAAACAACCATGGAGACATCACACACCCCTGCCGAAAACCTACATTCACTGAGACCTAATCACTTTCCTCTCTTCCTACACGTACACATGCCTTACATCCTCGATAAAAACTTTTCACTACTTCTAAAAACTTGCTTCCCACACCATATATTCTTAATACCTTCCACAGAGCATCTCCATCAACTCTATCAAATGCCTTCTCCAGATCCATAAATGCTACTTACAAATCCATTTGCTTTTCTAAGTATTTCTCACATACATTCTTCAAAGCAAACACCTGATCCACACATCCTCTACCACTTCTGAAACCACACTGCTCTTCCCCAATCTCATGCTCTGTACATACCTTCAACCTCTCAATCAATACCCTACCATATGATTTACCAGGAATACTCAGCAAACTTATACCTCTATAATTTGAGCACTCACTCTTATCCCCTTTGCCTTTGTACAATGGCGCTATGGAAGCATTCTGCCAAGCCTAAGGCACCTCACCATAAGTCATACATTCATTAAATAACCTTACCAACCATTTAGTAATACAGTCACCCCCTTTTTTTCATAAATTCCACTGCAATAGCATCCAAACTTGCTGCCTTGCTGGCTTTCATCTTCCGCAAAACTTTTACTACCTCTCCTCTGTTTACCAAATCCTTTTCCCTAACCCTCTCACTTTGCACACCACATCGACCAAAACACCTATATCTGCCACTCTATCATCAAACACATTCAACAAACCTTCAAAATACTCACTACCTCTCACTCTCACATCACCACTACTCTTTATCACCTCCCCATTAGCCCCCTTCACTGAGGTTCCCATTTGTTCTTTTGTCTTACGCACTTTATTTACCTCCTTCCAAAACATCTTTTTAATTTCACTAAAATTTAATGATACTCTTTCACCCCAACCTTCATTTGCCCTCTTTTTCACCTCTTGCACCTTTCTCTTGACCTCCTGTCTCTTTCTTTTGATACATCTCCCATTCATTTGCATATTTTCCCTGCAAAAATCGTCTAAATGCCTCTCTCTTCTCTTTCAATAATAATCTTACTTCTTCATCCCCACACTCGTTACCCTTTCTAATCAACCCATCTCCCACGCTTCTCATGCCACAAGCACCTTTTGCACAAGCCATCACTGCTTCCCTAAATACACCCCATTCCTCCCCCACTCCCCTTACCTCCTTTGTTCTCACCTTTTTCCATTCTGTACTCAGTTTCTCCTGTTACTTCCTCACACAAGTCTCCTTCCCAAGCTTAATTACTCTCACCACTCTCTTCACCCCAACATTCACTCTTCTTTTCTGAAAACCCTACAAATCTTCACCTTCGCCTCCACAAGATAATGATCAGACATCCCTCCAGTTGCATCTCTCAGCACATTAACATCCAAAAGTCTCTCTTTCGCGAGCCTGTCAATTAACACGTAATCCAATAACGTTCTGTGGCCATCTCTCCTACTTACATACGTAACCTTATGTATATCTCGCTTTTTAAACCAGGTATTCCCAATCACCAGTCCTTTTTCAGCACATAAATCTGCAAGCTCTTCACCATTTCCATTTACAATACTGAACACCCCATGTATACCAATTATTCCCTCAACTGCCATATCATTCACCTTTGCATTTCAAATATATATATATATATATATATATATATATATATATATATATATATATATATATATATATATATATATATATATATATATATATATATATATATATTTGCTTTGTCGCTGTCTCCCGCGTTTGCGAGGTAGCGCAAGGAAACAGACGAAAGAAAGGGCCCAACCCACCCCCATACACATGTATATACATACACGTCCACACACGCAAATATACATACCTACACAGCTTTCCATGGTTTACCCCAGACGCTTCACATGCCCTGATTCAATCCACTGAAAGCACGTCAACCCCGGTATATCAAATCGATCCAATTCACTCTATTCCTTGCCCTCCTTTCACCCTCCTGCATGTTCAGGTCCCGATCACACAAAATCTGTTTCACTCCATCTTATCAACTCCAATTTGGTCTGCCAGCTCTCCTCGTTCCCTCCACCTCCGGCACATATATCCTCTTGGTCAATCTTTCCTCACTCGTTCTCTCCATGTGCCCAAACCATTTCAAAACACCCTCTTCTGCTCTCTCAACCACGCTCTTTTTATTTCCACACATCTCTCTTACCGTTACGTTACTTACTCGATCAAACCACCTCACACCACACATTGTCCTCAAACATCTCATTTCCAGCACATCCACCCTCCTGCGCACAACTCTATCCATAGTCCACGCCTCGCAACCATACAAAATTGTTGGAACCACTATTCCTTCAAACATACCCATTTTTGCTTTCCGAGATAATGTTCTCGACTTCCACACATTCTTCAAGGCTCCCAGGATTTTCGCCCCCTCCCCCACCCTATGATCCACTTCCGCTTTCATGGTTCCATCCGCTGCCAGATCCACTCCCAGATATCTAAAACACTTCACTTCCTCCAGTTTTTCTCCATTCAAACTTACCTCCCAATTGACTTGACCCTCAACCCTACTGTACCTAATAACCTTGCTCTTATTCACATTTACTCTTAACTTTCTTCTTTCACACACTTTACCAAACTCAGTCACCAGCTTCTGCAGTTTCTCACATGAATCAGCCACCAGCGCTGTATCATCAGCGAACAACAACTGACTCACTTCCCAAGCTCTCTCATCCACAACAGACTGCATACTTGCCCCTCTTTCCAAAACTCTTGCATTCACCTCCCTAACAACCACATCCATAAACAAATTAAACAACCAAGGAGACATCACACACTTCTGCCGCAAACCTACATTAAATGAGAACCAATCACTTTCCTCTCTTCCTACACGTACACATGCCTTACATCCTCGATAAAAACTTTTCACTGCTTCTAAAACCTTGCCTCCCACACCATATATTCTTAATACCTTCCACAGAGCATCTCTGTCAACTCTATCATATGCCTTCTCCAGATCCATAAATGCTACATACAAATCCATTTCTTTTCTAAGTATTTCTCACATACATTCTTCAAAGCAAACACCTGATCCACACATCCTCTAACACTTCTGAAACCACACTGCTCTTCCCCAATCTGATGCTCTGTACATGCCTTCACCCATATAATTTACCAGGATTACTCAACAAAATTATACCTCTGAAATTTGAGCACTCACTCTTATCCCCTTTGCCTTTATACAATGGCACTATGCATGCATTCCGCCAATCCTCAGGCACCTCACCATGAGTCATACATACATTAGATAACCTTACCAACCAGTCAATAATACAGTCAGACCCTTTTTTAATAAATTCCACTGCAATACCATCCAAACCTGCTGCCTTGCCGGCTTTCATCTTCCGCAAAGCTTTTACTACCTCTCCACTGTTTACCAAATCATATTCCCTAACCCTCTCACTTTGCACACCACCTCGACCAAAACACCCTATATCTGCCACTCTATCATCAAACACATTCAACAAACCTTCAAAATACTCACTCCATATCTTTCTCACATCACCACTACTTGTTATCACCTCCCCATTTCCGCCCTTCACTGAAGTTCCCATTTGCTCCCTTGTCTTACGCACTTTATTTACCTCCTTCCAGAACATCTTTTTATTCTCCCTAAAATTTAATGATACTCTCTCACCCCAACTCTCATCCGCCCTCTTTTTCACCTCTTGAACCTTTCTCTTGACCTCCTGTCTCTTTCTTTTATACATCTCCCACTCAATAGCATTTTTCCCCTGCAAAAATCGTCCAAATGCCTCTCTCTTCTCTTTCACTAATACTCTTACTTCTTCATCCCACCACTCACTACTCTTTCTAATCAACCCACCTCCCACTCTTCTCATGCCACAATCATGTATATATATATATATATATATATATATATATATATATATATATATATATATATATATATATATATATATATATATATATATATATATATATATATATACATATATATATGGGGATATATATATATATATATATATATATATATATATATATATATATATGGGGATATATATATATATATATATATATATATATATATATATATATATATATATATATACACATTATCCCTGAGGATAGGGGATTAAGAATACTTCCCACGTATTCCCTGCGTGTCGTAGAAGGCGACTAAAAGGGGAGGGAGCGGGGGGCTGGAAATCCTCCCCTCTCTTTTTTTTTTTTTTTAAATTTCCCAAAAGAAGGAACAGAGGGGGCCAGTTGAGGATATTCCAAAAAAGGCCCAGTCCTCTGTTCTTAGCGCTACCTCGCTAACGCGGGAAATGGCGAATAGTTTAAAAGAAAAAAGATATATACACATATATGAGGATGGGCTGCAACTCCAGCAAGGACATGGTCACACCCATCGACAACGGTAACCTCCAGAAGGCCTGCACTGTGGCTGAGAGATTGACTTGAGGAGGCAGAAGTGATATTGTGACAGTGATTGTGTCAGCGTCGCGTCGCCTCGCCGCAGTGTATCGAGACAGACTTCCCCAGAACTTTTAAAGGGGAAGTAAATGTTTATAGTTGTGTTAATGGAGTGATAGTTTTCATGCATGGTGTTTTTGACAAGAAAATAGTGAAGTTGGAGAAAAAAATGTAGCTTAGACATTGAAGCTTATTGATAGTGGTGAAATTGATGAGAACTGCTATTGACGTTTGTGTGAATAAATTGTACATTTCCTTTTCCATAGCCAGAGGTTGAACCATTAGGTGACATTCATTTTTTTCATTCATTTCAAGCTAAAAGTTTGTTTTCTAAATTGTTTCTTACATTTTTCATATGTATATATATGTATGTGTGTGTGTGTGTGTGTGTGTGCGTGTGTGTGTGTGTGTGTGTGTGTGTGTGTGTGTATATGTATATATATATATGTATATCATCCCTGGGGATAGGGGTGAAAGAATACTTCCCACGTATTCCTCGCGTGTCGTAGAAAGCGACTAGAGGGGACGGGAGCGGGGGGCCGGAAATCCTCCCCTCCTTGTATTAACTTTCTAAAATGGGAAACAGAAGAAGGAGTCACGCGGGGAGTGATCATCCTCCTCGAAGGCTCAGAGTGGGGTGCCTAAATGTGTGTGGATGTAACCAAGATGTGTAAAAAGGAGAGATAGGTAGTATGTTTGAGGAAAGGAACCTGGATGTTTTGGCTCTGAGTGAAACGAAGCTCAAGGGTAAAGGGGAAGAGTGGTTTGGAAATGTCTGGGGAGTGAAGTCAGGGGTTAGTGAGAGGACAAGAGCAAGGGAAGGAGTAGCAATACTCCTGAAACAGGAGTTGTGGGAGTATGTGATAGAATGTAAGAAAGTAAATTCTCGATTAATATGGGTAAAATTGAAAGTTGATGGAGAGAGGTGGGTGATTATTGGTGCATATGCACCTGGGCATGAGAAGAAAGATCATGAGAGGCAAGTGTTTTGGGAGCAGCTGAATGAGTGTGTTAGCGGTTTTGATGCACGAGACCGGGTTATAGTGATGGGTGATTTGAATGCAAAGGTGAGTAATGTGGCAGTTGAGGGAATAATTGGTATGCATGGGGTGTTCAGTGTTGTAAATGGAAATGGTGAAGAGCTTGTAGATTTATGTGCTGAAAAAGGACTGATGATTGGGAATACCTGGTTTAAAAAGCGAGATATACATAAGTATACTTATGTAAGTAGGAGAGATGGCCAGAGAGCGTTATTGGATTACGTGTTAATTGACAGGCGTGCGAAAGAGAGACTTTTGGATGTGAATGTGCTGAGAGGTGCAACTGGAGGGATGTCTGATCATTATCTTGTAGAGGCTAAGGTGAAGATTAGTATGGGTTTTCAGAAAAGAGGAGTGAATGTTGGGGTGAAGAAGGTGGTGAGAGTAAGTGAGCTTGGGAAGGAGACCTGTGTGGGGAAGTACCAGGAGAGACTGTGTACAGAATGGAAAAAGGTGAGAACAATGGAAGTAAGGGGAGTGGGGGAGGAATGGGATGTATTTAGGGAATCAGTGATGGATTGCGCAAAAGATGCTTGTGGCATGAGAAGAGTGGGAGGTGGGCTGTTTAGAAAGGGTAGTGAGTGGTGGGATGAAGAAGTAAGAGTATTAGTGAAAGAGAAGAGAGAGGCATTTGGACGATTTTTGCAGGGAAAAAATGCAATTGAGTGGGAGAAGTATAAAAGAAAGAGACAGGAGGTCAAGAGAAAGGTGCAAGAGGTGAAAAAAAGGGCAAATGAGAGTTGGGGTGAGAGACTATCATTAAATTTTAGGGAGAATAAAAAGATGTTCTGGAAGGAGGTAAATAAAGTGCGTAAGACAAGGGAGCAAATGGGAACTTCAGTGAAGGGCGTAAATGGGGAGGTGATAACAAGTAGTGGTGATGTGAGAAGGAGATGGAATGAGTATTTTGAAGGTTTGTTGAATGTGTCTGATGACAGAGTGGCAGATATAGGGTGTTTTGGTCGAGGTGGTGTGCAAAGTGAGAGGGTTAGGGAAAATGATTTGGTAAACAGAGAAGAGGTAGTAAAAGCTTTGCGGAAGATGAAAGCCGGCAAGGCAGCAGGTTTGGATGGTATTGCAGTGGAATTTATTAAAAAAGGGGGTGACTGTATTGTTGACTGGTTGGTAAGGTTATTTAATGTATGTATGACTCATGGTGAGGTGCCTGAGGATTGGCGGAATGCGTGCATAGTGCCATTGTACAAAGGCAAAGGGGATAAGAGTGAGTGCTCAAATTACAGAGGTATAAGTTTGTTGAGTATTCCTGGTAAATTATATGGGAGGGTATTGATTGAGAGGGTGAAGGCATGTACAGAGCATGAGATTGGGGAAGAGCAGTGCGGTTTCAGAAGTGGTAGAGGATGTGTGGATCAGGTGTTTGCTTTGAAGAATGTATGTGAGAAATACTTAGAAAAGCAAATGGATTTGTATGTAGCATTTATGGATCTGGAGAAGGCATATGATAGAGTTGATAGAGATGCTCTGTGGAAGGTATTAAGAATATATGGTGTGGGAGGCAAGTTGTTAGAAGCAGTGAAAAGTTTTTATCGAGGATGTAAGGCATGTGTACGTGTAGGAAGAGAGGAAAGTGATTGGTTCTCAGTGAATGTAGGTTTGCGGCAGGGGTGTGTGATGTCTCCATGGTTGTTTAATTTGTTTATGGATGGGGTTGTTAGGGAGGTAAATGCAAGAGTTTTGGAAAGAGGGGCAAGTATGAAGTCTGTTGGGGATGAGAGAGCTTGGGAAGTGAGTCAGTTGTTGTTCGCTGATGATACAGCGCTGGTGGCTGATTCATGTGAGAAACTGCAGAAGCTGGTGACTGAGTTTGGTAAAGTGTGAATAAGAGCAAGGTTATTAGGTACAGTAGGGGTGAGGGTCAAGTCAATTGGGAGGTGAGTTTGAATGGAGAAAAACTGGAGGAAGTGAAGTGTTTTAGATATCTGGGAGTGGATCTGTCAGCGGATGGAACCATGGAAGCGGAAGTGGATCATAGGGTGGGGGAGGGGGCGAAAATTTTGGGAGCCTTGAAAAATGTGTGGAAGTCGAGAACATTATCTCGGAAAGCAAAAATGGGTATGTTTGAAGGAATAGTGGTTCCAACAATGTTGTATGGTTGCGAGGCGTGGGCTATGGATAGAGTTGTGCGCAGGAGGATGGACGTGCTGGAAATGAGATGTTTGAGGAAAATGTGTGGTGTGAGGTGGTTTGATCGCGTAAGTAACGTAAGGGTAAGAGAGATGTGTGGAAATAAAAAGAGCGTGGTTGAGAGAACAGAAGAGGGTGTTTTGAAATGGTTTGGGCACATGGAGAGAATGAGTGAGGAAAGATTGACCAAGAGGATATATGTGTCGGAGGTGGAGGGAACGAGGAGAAGAGGGAGACCAAATTGGAGGTGGAAAGATGGAGTGAAAAAGATTTTGTGTGATCGGGGCCTGAACATGCAGGAGGGTGAAAGGAGGGCAAGGAATAGATTGAATTGGAGCGATGTGGTATACAGGGGTTGACGTGCTGTCAGTGGATTGAATCAAGGCATGTGAAGCGTCTGGGGTAAACCATGGAAAGCTGTGTAGGTATGTATATTTGCGTGTGTGGACGTATGTATGTACATGTGTATGGGGGGGGGGGGTTGGGCCATTTCTTTCGTCTGTTTCCTTGCGCTACCTCGCAAACGCGGGAGACAGCGACAAAGTATAAAAAAAAAAAAAAAAAAATATATTTATATATATATATATATATATATATATATATATATATATATATATATATATATATATATATATATATATATATATATATATATATATATATATATAAAATATATATATAAAATATATGTATATATATATATATATATATATATATATATATATATATATATATATATATATATATATATATATATATATATATATATATATATATATATATATATATATATATATATATATATATATATATATATATATATATATATATATATATATATACATGCTTGTGGCATGAGAAGAGTGGGAGGTGGGTTGATTAGAAATAGTGAATGGTGGGATATATACATATATACAAATATATATATATGTATGTATATATATATATATATATATATATATATATATATATATATATATATATATATATATATATATATATATATATATATATATATATATATATATACATATATATATATATATGTATATATATGTACATATGTATATATATATATATATATATATATATATATATATATATATATATATATATATATATATATATATATATATATATATATATATTTCACTGGGGATAGGGGAGAAAGAATACTTCCCACGCATTCCTCACGTGTCGTAGAAGGCGACTAAAGGGGACGGGAGCGGGAGGCCAGATACCCTCCCCTCCTTGTATTTTAACACTCTAAAAGGGGAAACAGAAGAAGGAGTCACACAGGGAGTACTCATCCTCCTCGAAGGCTCAGATTGAGTTGTCGAAATGTGTGTGGATGTAACGAAGATGAGAAGAAAGGAGAGATAGGTAGTATGTTTGAGGAAAGGAACCTGGATGTTTTGGCTCTTTGTGAAACGAAGCTCAAATGTAAAGGGGAAGAGTGGTTTGGAAATGTCTTGGAAGTAAAGTCAGGGGTTAGTGAGAGGACAAGAGCAAGGGAAGGAGTAGCAATACTCCTGAAACAGGATTTGTGGGCGTATGTGATAGAGTGTAAGAAAGTAAATTCTAGATTGATATGGGTAAAAATGAAAGTTGATTGAGAGAGATGGGTGATTATTGGTGCATATGCTCCTGGGCATGAGAAGAAATATCATGAGAAGCAAGTGTTTTGGGAGCAGCTGAATGAGTGTGTTAGTGGTTTTGATGCACAAGACCGGGTTATAATGATGCGGAATTTGAATGCAAAGGTGAGTAATATGGCAGTTGAGGGAATAATTGGTATACATCGGGTGTTCAGTATTGTAAATGGAAATGGTGAAGAGCTTTTGGATTTATCTGCTGAAAAAGGTCTGGTGATTGGGAATACCTGGTTTAAAAAGCGAGATTTACGTAAGTATACGTATGCAAGTAGGGGAGATGGCCAGAGAGCGTTATTGGATTACGTGTTGATTGATAGGCGAGAGAAAGAGAGACTTTTGGATGTTAATGTGCTGAGAGGTGCAACTATAGGGATGTATGATCATTATGTTGTGGAGGCAAAGGTGAAGATTTGTAGGGGTTTTCAGAAAAGAAGAGAGAATGTTGGGGTGAAGAGAGTGGTACGAGTAAGTAAGCTTGGGAAGGAGATTTGTGTGAGGAAGTACCAGGAGAGACTAAGTACAGAATGGAAAAAGGTGAGAACAAAAGAATTAGGGGAGTGGGGGAGGAATGGGATGTATTTAGGGACTCAGTGATAGCTTGCGCAAAAGATACTTGTGGCATGAGAAACGTGGGAGGTGGGTTGATTAGAAAGGGTAGTGAGTGGTGGGGCAAAGAAGTAAGATTATTAGTGAAATAGAAGAGAGAGGCATTTGGACGATTTTTGCAGGGAGAAAATGCAAATGAGTGGGAGATGTAAAAAAGCAAGAGGCAGGAGGTCAAACAAAAAGTTGCATGAGGTGAAAAAGAGGGCAAATGAGAGTTGGGGTGAGAGAGTATCGTTAAATCTTAGGGAGAATAAAACGATGTTTTGGAAGGAGGTAAATAAGGTGAGTAAGGCAAGGGAGCAAATGAGAACTTCAGTGAAGGGGGCTAATGGGGAGGTGATAACAAGTAGTGGTGATGTGAGGAGATGGAGTGAGTATTTTGAAGGTTTGTTGAATGTGTTTGATGATAGAGTGGCAGATATAGGGTGTTTTGGTCGAGGTGGTGTGCAAAGTGAGAGGGTTAGGGAAACTGATTTGGTAAACAGAGAAGAGGTAGCAAAAGCTTTGCAGAAGATGAAAGCCGGCAAGGCAGCAGGTTTGGATGGTATTGCAGTGGAACTTATTAAAAAAGTGGCTGACAGTATTGTTAACTGGTTGGTAAGGTTATTTAATGTATGTATGATTCATGGTGAGGTACCTTAGGATTGGCGGAATGCTTGCATAGTGCCATTGTACAAAGTCAAAGGGGAAAAGAGTGAGTGCTCAAATTACAGAGGTATAAGTTTGTTGAGTATTCCTGGTAAATTATATGGGTGGGTATTGATTGAGAGGGTGAAGGCATGTACAGAGCATCAGATTGGGGAAGAGCAGTGTGGTTTCAGAAGTGGTAGAGGATGTGTGGATCAGGTGTTTGCTTTGAAGAATGTATGTGAGAAATACTTAGATAACCAAATGGATTTGTATGTAGCATTTATGGATCTGGAGAAGGCATATGATAGAGTTGATATAGGTGCTCTGTGGAAGGTATTAAGAATATATGGTGTGGGAGGCAAGTTCTTAGAAGCAGTGAAAAGTTTTTATCGAAGATGTTATGCATGTGTACGTGTAGGAAGAGAGGAAAGTGATTGGGTCTCAGTTAATGTAGGTTTGCGGCAGGGGTGTTTGATGTCTCCATGATTGTTTAATTTGTTTATGGATGGGGTTGTTAGGGAGGTGAATGCAAGTGTTTTGGAAAGAGGGGCAAGTATGCAGTCTGTTGTGGATGAGAGAGCTTGGGAAGTGAGTCAGTTGTTCGCTGATGATACAGCGCTAATGGCTGATTCATGTGAGAAACTGCAGACGCTGGTGACTGAGTTTGGTAAAGTGTGTGAAAGAAGAAAGTTAAGAGTAAATGTGAATAAGAGCAAGGTTATTAGGTACAGTAGGGTTGAGGTTCAACTCAATTGGGAGGTAAGTTTGAGTGGAGAAAAACTGGAGGAAGTAAAGTGTTTTAGATATCTGGGAGTGGATCTGGCAGCGGATGGAACCATGGAAGCGGAAGTGAATCATAGGGTGGGGGAGGGGGTGAGAATTCTGGGAGCCTTAAAGAATGTTTGGAAGTCGAGAACATTATCTCGGAAAAAAAAGATAGGTATGTTTGAAGGAATAGTGGTTCCAACAATGTTGTATGGCTGCGAGGCGTGGGCTATGGATAGAGTTGTGCGCAGGAGGGTGGATGTGCTGGAAATGAGATGTTTGAGGACAATATGTGGTCTGAGGTGGTTGATTGAGTAAGTAAAGTAAGGGTAAGAGAGATGTGTGGAAATAAAAAGAGTGTGGTTAGGAGAGCAGAAGAGGGTGTTTTGAATGGTTTGGTCACATGGAGAGAATGAGTGAGGAAAGATTAACCAAGAGGATATATGTGTCAGACGTGGAGGGAACGAGGAGAAGTGGGAGACCAAATTGGAGGTGGAAAGATGGAGTGAAAAAGATTTTGAGTGATCGGGGCCTGAACATGCAGGAGGGTGAAAGGCGTGCAAGGAATAGAGTGAATTGGAACGATGTGGTATACCGGGGTCGACGTGCTGTCAATGGACTGAACCAGGGCATGTGAAGCGTCTGGGGTAAACCATGGAAAGTTCTGTGGGGCCTGGATGTGGAAAAGGAGCTGTGGTTTCGGTGCATTATTACATGACAGCAAGAGAATGAGCGTGAACGAATTGGGCCTTCGTTGTCTTTTCCTAGCGCTACCTCGCACACATGAGGGGGGATGGGGTTGTTATTCCATGTGTGGTAAGGTGGCGATGGGAATGTATAAAGTCAGACAGTATGAATTATATACAAGTGTATGTATGTATATGTCTGTGTATGTATATACATATGTTTCCATTGAGATGGACAGGTATGTATATTTGCGTGTGTGGACGTGTATGTATATACATGTGTATTTGAGTTGGTTGGGCCATTCTTTCGATTGTTTCCTTATGCTACCTCGCTAACGCGGGAGACAGCAACAAAGGAAAATAAAAAAAAAGAATATATATATATATATATATATATATATATATATATATATATATATATATATATATATATATATATATATATATATATATATATATATATATATATATATATATATATATATTAATCCTCACCTCTCGCTTTTTTTTTATTTTTCCAAAAGAGGGAACAGAGAAGGGGGCCAGGTGATGATATTCCCTCAAAGGCCCAGCCCTCTGTTCTTAACGCTACCTCGCTAATGCGGGAAATGGCGAATAGTATAAAAAAAAAAGATATATATATATATATATATATATATATATATATATATATATATATATATATATATATATATATATATACTTGTCGCTGTCTCCCGCGTTTGCAAGGTAGCGCAAGGAAACAGACGAAAGAAATGCCCCCCCCCATACACATGTATATACATACGTCCACACACGCAAATATACATACCTACACAGCTTTCCATGGTTTACCCCAGACGCTTCACATGCCTTGATTCAATCCACTGACAGCACGTCAACCCCGGTATACCACATCGCTCCAATTCACTCTATTCCTTGCCCTCCTTTCACCCTCCTGCATGTTCAGGCCCCGATCACACAAAATCTTTTTCACTCCATCTTTCCACCTCCAATTTGGTCTCCCTCTTCTCCTCGTTCCCTCCACCTCCGACACATATATCCTCTTGGTCAATCTTTCCTCACTCATTCTCTCCATGTGCCCAAACCACTTCAAAACACCCTCTTCTGCTCTCTCAACCACGCTCTTTTTATTTCCACACATCTCTCTTACCCTTACGTTACTCACTCGATCAAACCACCTCACACCACATATTGTCCTCAAACATCTCATTTCCAGCACATCCATCCTCCTGCGCACAACTCTATCCATAGTCCACGCCTCGCAACCATACAACATTGTTGGAACCACTATTCCTTCAAACATACCCATTTTTGCTTTCCGAGATAATGTTCTCGACTTCCACACATTCTTCAAGGCTCCCAGAATTTTCGCCCCCTCCCCCACCCTATGATCCACTTCCGCTTCCATGGTTCCATCCGCTGCCAGATCCACTCCCAGATATCTAAAACACTTCACTTCCTCCAGTTTTTCTCCATTCAAACTCACCTCCCAATTGAATTGACCCTCAACCCTACTGTACCTAATAACCTTGCTCTTATTCACATTTACTCTTAACTTTCTTCTTTCACACACTTTACCAAACTCAGTCACCAGCTTCTGCAGTTTCTCACATGAATCAGCCACCAGCGCTGTATCATCAGCGAACAACAACTGACTCACTTCCCAAGCTCTCTCATCCCCAACAGACTTCATACTTGCCCCTCTTTCCAAAACTCTTGCATTCACCTCCCTAACAACCCCATCCATAAACAAATTAAACAACCATGGAGACATCACACACCCCTGCCGCAAACCTACATTCACTGAGAACCAATCACTTTCCTCTCTTCCTACACGTACACATGCCTTACATCCTCGATAAAAACTTTTCACTGCTTCTAACAACTTTCCTCCCACACCATATATTCTTAATACCTTCCACAGAGCATCTCTATCAACTCTATCATATGCCTTCTCCAGATCCATAAATGCTACATACAAATCCATTTGCTTTTCTAAGTATTTCTCACATACATTCTTCAAAGCAAACACCTGATCCACACATCCTCTACCACTTCTGAAACCACACTGCTCTTCCCCAATCTGATGCTCTGTACATGCCTTCACCCTCTCAATCAATACCCTCCCATATAATTTGCCAGGAATACTCAACAAACTTATACCTCTGTAATTTGAGCACTCACTCTTATCCCCTTTGCCTTTGTACAATGGCACTATGCACGCATTCCGCCAATCCTCAGGCACCTCACCATGAGTCATACATACATTAAATAACCTTACCAACCACTCAACAATACAGTCACCCCCTTTTTTTAATAAATTCCACTGCAATACCATCCAAACCTGCTGCCTTGCCGGCTTTCATCTTCCGCAAAGCTTTTACTACCTCTTCTCTGTTTACCAACTCATTTTCCCTAACCCTCTCACTTTGCACACCACCTCGACCAAAACACCCTATATCTGCCACTCTATCATCAAACACATTCAACAAACCTTCAAAATACTCACTCCATCTCCTTCTCACATCACCACTACTTGTTATCACCTCCCCATTTGCGCCCTTCACTGAAGTTCCCATTTGCTCCCTTGTCTTACGCACTTTATTTACCTCCTTCCAGAACATCTTTTTATTCTCCCTAAAATTTAATGATACTCTCTCACCCCAACTCTCATTTGCCCTTTTTTTCACCTCTTGCACCTTTCTCTTGACCTCCTGTCTCTTTCTTTTATACGTCTCCCACTCAATTTCATTTTTTCCCTGCAAAAATCGTCCAAATGCCTCTCTTTTCTCTTTCACTAATACTCTTACTTCTTCATCCCACCACTCACTACCCTTTCTAATCAACCCACCTCCCACTCTTCTCATGCCACAAGCATCTTTTGCGCAATCCATCACTGATTCCCTAAATACATCCCATTCCTCCCCCACTCCCCTTACTTCCATTGTTCTCACCTTTTTCCATTCTGTACTCAGTCTCTCCTGGTACTTCCTCACACAAGTCTCCTTCCCAAGCTCACTTACTCTCACCACCCTCTTCACCCCAACATTCACTCTTCTTTTCTGAAAACCCATACAAATCTTCACCTTAGCCTCCACAAGATAATGATCAGACATCCCTCCAGTTGCACCTCTCAGCACATTAACACATTATTTATTTATTTTGCTTTGTCGCTGTCTCCCGCGTTTGCGAGGTAGCGCAAGGAAACAGACGAAAGAAATGGCACAACCCACCCCCATACACAATATACACACACACACGGCCACACACGCAAATATACATACCTATACATCTCATTGTACACACATATATACACACACAGACACATACATATATGCCCATGCACACAATTCACACTGCCTGCCCCTATTCATTCCCACTGCCACCTCGCCACACATGGAATACCATCCCCCTCCCCCCTCATATGTGCGAGGTAGCACTAGGAAAAGACAACAAAGGCCCCATTCGTTCACACTCAGTCTCCAGCTGTCACGCAATAATGCCCGGAACCACAGCTCTCTTTCCACATCTAGGCCCCACACAACTTTCCATGGTTTACCCCACACGCTTCACATGCCCTGATTCAATCCACTGACAGCACGTCAACCCCGGTATACCACATCGATCCAATTCACTCTATTCCTTGCCCGCCTTTCACACTCCTGCATGTTCAGGCCCCGAAGTCACCAGCTTCTGCAGTTTCTCACATGAATCAGCCAGCAGCGATATATCATCAGCGATCAACAACTGACTCACTTCCCAAGCTCTCTCATCTACAACAGACTTCATACTTGCCCCACTTTCCAAAACTCTTGCATTCACCTCATTAACAACCCCATCCATAAACAAATTAAACAACCATGTAGACATCACACACCCCTGCCGCAAACTAACATTCACTGAGAACCAACAACTCTCCTCTCTTCCTACAAGTACACATGCATAACATCCTCGATAGAAACTTTTCACTGCTTCTAACAACTTGCCTCCCACACCGTATATTCTTAATACCTTCCTCAGAGCATCTCTATCAACTCTATCATATGCCTTCTCCAGATCCATAAATGATACATACAAATCCATTTGCTTTTCTAAGTATTTCTCACATACATTCTTCAAAGCAAACACCTGATCCACACATCCTCTACCACTTCTGAAACCACACTGCTCTTCCCCAGTCTGATGCTCTGCACATGACTTCACCCTCTCAATCAATACGCCCCCATATAATTTACCAGGAATACGCAACAAACATATACCTCTGTAATTTGAACACACTTGTATCCTTTTTGCCTTTGTACAATGGCACTAAGCAAGCATTCCGCCAATCCTCAGGCACTTCACCATGAGTCATACATACCTTATATAACCTTACCAACAAGTCAACAATACAATCACCCTCTTTTTTAATAAATTCCACTGCAATACCATCCAAACCCGCTGCCTTGCCGGCTTTCATCTTCCGCAAACCTTTTATTACCTCTTCTCTGTTTACCAAATCATTCTCCCTAACCCTCTCACTTTGTGCACCACCTCGACCAAAACACCCTATATCTGATACTCTATCATCAAACACATTAAACAAACCTTCACAATACTCACTCCATCTCCTTCTCACATCACCACTACTTGTTATCACCTCCCCATTGGGCCCCTTCACTGAAGATCCCATTTGTTCCCTTGTCTTACGCTCTTTATTCACCTCTTTCCAAAACACCTTTTTATTCTCACTAAAATCGATTGATACTCTCTCACACCAACTCTCATTTGCCCTCTTTTTCACCTCTTGCACCTTTCTTTTGACCTCTTGCCTCTTTCTTTTATACATCTCCCAGTCATTTGCATTATTTCCCTGTAAAAATCGTCCAAATGCCTCTCTCTTCTCTTTCACTAATAATCTTACTTCTTCATCCCACCACTCACTACCCTTTCTAATCTGCCCACCTCCCACGCTTCTCATGCCACAAGCATCTTTTGTGCAAGCCATCACTGCTTCCTTCAATATATCCCATTCCTCCCCCACCCCCCTTACGTCTTTTGTTCTCACCTTTTTCCATTTTGTACTCAGTCTCCCCTGGTACTTCCTCACACAAGTCTCCTTCCCAAGCTCACTTACTCTCACCACTCTCTTCACCCCAACATTCTCTCTTCTTTTCTGAAAACCTCTACAAATCTTCACCTTCGCCTCCACATGATAATGATAAGACATCCCTCCAGTTGTACCTCTCAGCATGTTAACTTCCAAAAGTCTCTTCTTTCGCAGGCCTATCAATCAAAATGTAATCCAATAACGCTCTCTACCCATCTCTCGTACTTACATACGTATACTTATGTATATCTCTCTTTTTAAACAAGGTATTCCCAATCACTAATCCCTTTTCAGCACATAAAACTACAAGCTCTTCACCATTTCCATTTACAACACTGAATATCCTATGTACACCAATTATTCCCTTAACTGCCACACTACTCACCTTTGCATTCAAATCACCTATCACTATAGCCCGGTCTCGTGCATCAAGACTACTAACAAACTCACTCAGCTGTTCCCAAAACAACTTTCCTCCCCTGATGCTTCTTATCATGTCCAGGTGCATATGCACCAATAATCACCCATCTCTCTCCATCTACTTTCATTTCTACCCATATCAATCTAGAGTTTATTTCTTACACTCTATTACATACTACCACCACTCCTTTTACAGGAGTAGTGCTACTCCTTTCCTTGCTCTTGTCCTCTCACTATCCCCTGACTTTACTTCCAAGACATTCCCAAACCACTCTTCCCCTTTACGCTTGAGCTACGTTTCACTCAGAACCAATACATCCAGGTTCCTTTCCTCAAACATACTACCTATCTCTCCTTTTTCTCATCTTGGTTAAATCTCCACACATTTAAACACCTCAATCTGAGCCTTCGAGGAGGATGAGCACTCCTCGCGTGACACCTTCTCCTGTTTCCAGATTTAGAAATCTAAAATACACGAGGGGAGGGATCCCAGCCCCCTGCACCCGTCCCCTTTAGTCGCCTTCTGCGACACGTGAGGAATGCGTGGGAAGTATTCTTTCTCCCGTATCCCCATGGATAATATATATATATATATATATATATATATATATATATATATATATATATATATATATATATATATATATATATATATATATATATATATATATATATATATATATATATATATATATATATATATATATATATATATATATATATATATATATATATATATATATATAACATACAAACCTCCAACAGCCAGGCTAGAACCTGGGACCCCTGTGCAAGAGGCAGGCATGCCTGTGCCTCTTGCACAGGGGTCCCAGTTTCGATCCTGGCTGTTGGAGGTTTGTATGTTCTATGAAGGTGCGCCTTCATATGCACTTTATTCGTATATATATATATATATATATATATATATATATATATATATATATATATATATATATATATATATATATATATATTATCCCTGGGGATAGGGGATTAAGAATACTTCCCACGTATTACCTGCGTGTCGTAGAAGGCGACTGAAAGGGGAGGGAGCGGGGGGCTGGAAATCCTCCCTTATCGTTTTTTTTTTTTTTTTTCAATTTTCCAAAAGAAGGAACAGAGAATTGGGCTAGGTGAGGGTATTCCCTCAAAGGCCCAGTCCTCTGTTCTTAACGCTACCTCGCTAATGCGGGAAATGGCGAATAGTTTGAAAGAAAGAAAATATATATATATATATATATATATATATATATATATATATATATATATATATATATATATATATATATATATAAGTAGTGGTGATGAGAGAAGGAGATGGAGTGAGTATTTTGAAGGTTTGTTGAATGTGTTTGATGATAGAGTGGCAGATATAGGGTGTTTTGGTCAAGGTGGTGTGCAAAGTGAGAGGGTTAGGGAAAATGATTTGGTAAACAGAGAAGAGGTAGTGAAAGCTTTGCGGAAGATGAAAGCCGGCAAGGCAGCAGGTTTGGATGGTATTGCAGTGGAATTTATTAAAAAAGGGGGTGACTGTATTGTTGACTGGTTGGTAAGGTTATTTAATGTATGTATGACTCATGGTGAGGTGCCTGAGGATTGGCGGAATGCGTGCATAGTGCCATTGTACAAAGGCAAAGGGGGTAAGAGTGAGTGCTCAAATTACAGAGGTATAAGTGTGTTGAGTATTCCTGGTAAATTATATGGGAGGGTATTGATTGAGAGGGTGAAGGCATGTACAGAGCATCAGATTGGGGAAGAGCAGTGTGGTTTCAGAAGTGGTAGAGGATGTGTGGATCAGGTGTTTGCTTTGAAGAATGTATGTGAGAAATACTTAGAAAAGCAAATGGATTTGTATGTAGCATTTATGGTTCTGGAGAAGGCATATGATAGAGTTGATAGAGATGCTCTGTGGAAGGTATTAAGAATATATGGTGTGGGAGGAAAGTTGTTAGAAGCAGTGAAAAGTTTTTATCGAGGATGTAAGGCATGTGTACGTGTAGGAAGAGAGGAAAGTGATTGGTTCTCAGTGAATGTAGGTTTGCGGCAGGGGTGTGTGATGTCTCCATGGTTGTTTAATTTGTTTATGGATGGGGTTGTTAGGGGGGTGAATGCAAGAGTTTTGGAAAGAGGGGCAAGTATGCAGTCTGTTGTGGATGAGAGAGCTTGGGAAGTGAGTCAGTTGTTGTTCGCTGATGATACAGCGCTGGTGGCTGACTCATGTGAGAAACTGTAGAAGCTGGTGACTGAGTTTGGTAAAGTGTGTGAAAGAAGAAAGTTAAGAGTAAATGTGAATAAGAGCAAGGTTATTAGGTACAGTAGGGTTGAGGGTCAAGTCAATTGGGAGGTAAGTTTGAATGGAGAAAAGCTGGAGGAAGTGAAGTGTTTTAGATATCTTGGAGTGGATCTGGCAGCGGATGGAACCATGGAAGCGGAAGTAAATCATTGGGTGGGGGAGGGGTCGAAAATCTTGGGAGCCTTGAAGAATATATGAAAGTCGAGAACATTATCTCGGAAAGCAAAAATTGGTATGTTTGAAGGAATAGTGGTTCCAACAATGTTGTATGGTTGCGAGGCGTGGGCTATGGATAGAGTTGTGCGCAGGAGGGTGGATGTGGTGGAAGTGAGATGTTTGAGGACAATAAGTGGTGTGAGGTGGTTTGATCGAGTAAGTAATATAAGGGTAAGAGATATGTATGGAAATAAAAAGAGCGTGGTTGAGAAAGCAGAAGAGGGTGTTTTGAAATGGTTTGGGCACACGGAAGGAATGAGTGAGGAAAGATTGATCAAGAGGATATATGTGTCGGAGGTGGAGGGAACGAGGAGAAGTGGGAGACCAAATTTGAGGTGGAAAGATGGAGTGAAAAAGATTTTGAGTGATCGGGGCCTGAACATGCAGGAGGGTGAAATGCGGCAAGGAATAGAGTGAATTGGATCGATGTGGTATCCCGGGGTCGACGTGCTGTCAATCGATTGAATCTGGGCATATGAAGCGTCTGGGGTAAACGACGGAAAGTTTGTGGGCCCTGGATGTGGAAAGGGAGCTGTGGTTTCGGTGCATTACACATGACAGCTAGAGACTGAGTGCGAACAAATGTGACCTTTGTTGTCTTTTCCTAGCGCTACCTCGCATGCACGTGGGGGAAGGGGAATTGCCGTTTCATGTTTGGCGTGATGGCCGCTGGAATGGATGAAGGGAGCATGTATGAATATGTACATGTGTATATATGTACATGTCTGTGAATGTATATGTATGGATACTTTGAAATATATAGGCATGTATATGGGCAAGAGTTGGCGTTTATGTATATACATATGCATGTGGGTGGGTTGGGCAATTCATTCATCTGTTTCCTTGTGCAACCTCGTTAACGCAGGAGATAGCAACAAAGTATTATAATAAAAATATATATATATATATATATATATATATATATATATATATATATATATATATATATATATATATATATATATATATATATATATATATTTTCTTTTTTTAAACTATTCGCCATTTCCCGCGTTAGCGAGGTACCGTTAGGAACAGAGGACTGGGCGTTTTTTGGAATATCCTCACCTGGCCCCCTCTGTTCCTTCTTTTGGAAAATTTAAAAAAAAAAGAGAGGGGAGGATTTCCAGCCCCCCGCTCCTTCCCCTTTTAGTCGCCTTCTACGACACGCAGGGAATACTTGGGAAGTATTCTTAATCCCCTATCCCCAGGGATAATATATATATATATATATATATATATATATATATATATATATATATATATATATATATATATATATATATATATATATATATATATATATATATATATATATATATATATAAATATATATATATATATATATATATATATATATATATATATATATTTATTTTTTATTTATTATACTTTGTCGCTGTCTCCCGCGTTTGCGAGGTAGCGCAAGGAAACAGACGAAAGAAATGGCCCAACCCCCCCCCCCCATACACATGTATATACATACGTCCACACACGCAAATATACATACCTACACAGCTTTCCATGGTTTACCCCAGACGCTTCACATGCCTTGATTCAATCCACTGACAGCACGTCAACCCCTGTATACCACATCGCTCCAATTCACTCTATTCCTTGCCCTCCTTTCACCCTCCTGCATGTTCAGGCCCCGATCACACAAAATCCTTTTCACTCCATCTTTCCACCTCCAATTTGGTCTCCCTCTTCTCCTCGTTCCCTCCACCTCCGACACATATATCCTCTTGGTCAATCTTTCCTCACTCATTCTCTCCATGTGCCCAAACCATTTCAAAACACCCTCTTCCGCTCTCTCAACCACGCTCTTTTTATTTCCACACATCTCTCTTACCCTTACGTTACTTACTCGATCAAACCACCTCACACCACACATTGTCCTCAAACATCTCATTTCCAGCACATCCATCCTCCTGCGCACAACTCTATCCATAGCCCACGCCTCGCAACCATACAACATTGTTGGAACCACTATTCCTTCAAACATACCCATTTTTGCTTTCCAAGATAATGTTCTCGACTTCCACACATTTTTCAAGGCTCCCAAAATTTTCGCCCCCTCCCCCACCCTATGATCCACTTCCGCTTCCATGGTTCCATCCGCTGACAGATCCACTCCCAGATATCTAAAACACTTCACTTCCTCCAGTTTTTCTCCATTCAAACTCACCTCCCAATTGACTTGACCCTCAACCCTACTGTACCTAATAACCTTGCTCTTATTCACATTTACTCTTAACTTTCTTCTTCCACACACTTTACCAAACTCCGTCACCAGCTTCTGCAGTTTCTCACATGAATCCGCCACCAGCGCTGTATCATCAGCGAACAACAACTGACTCACTTCCCAAGCTCTCTCATCCCCAACAGACTTCACACTTGCCCCTCTTTCCAAGACTCTTGCATTTGCCTCCCTAACAACCCCATCCATAAACAAATTAAACAACCATGGAGACATCACACACCCCTGCCGCAAACCTACATTCACTGAGAACCAATCACTTTCCTCTCTTCCTACACGTACACATGCCTTACATCCTCGATAAAAACTTTTCACTGCTTCTAACAACTTGCCTCCCACACCATATATTCTTAATACCTTCCACAGAGCATCTCTATCAACTCTATCATATGCCTTCTCCAGATCCATAAATGCTACATACAAATCCATTTGCTTTTCTAAGTATTTCTCACATACATTCTTCAAAGCAAACACCTGATCCACACATCCTCTACCACTTCTGAAACCACACTGCTCTTCCCCAATCTGATGCTCTGTACCTGCCTTCACCCTCTCAATCAATACCCTCCCATATAATTTACCAGGAATACTCAACAAACTTATACCTCTGTAATTTGAGCACTCACTCTTATCCCCTTTGCCTTTGTACAATGGCACTATGCACGCATTCCGCCAATCCTCAGGCACCTCACCATGAGTCATACATACATTAAATAACCTTACCAACCAGTCAACAATACAGTCACCCCCTTTTTTAATAAATTCCACTGCAATACCATCCAAACCTGCTGCCTTGCCGGCTTTCATCTTCCGCAAAGCTTTTACTACCTCTTCTCTGTTTACCAAATCATTTTCCCTAACCCTCTCACTTTGCACACCACCTCGACCCAAACACCCTATATCTGCCACTCTGTCATCAGACGCATTCAACAAACCTTCAAAATACTCATTCCATCTCCTTCTCACATCACCACTACTTGTTATCACCTCCCCATTTACGCTCTTCACTGAAGTTCCCATTTGCTCCCTTGTCTTACGCACCTTATTTACCTCCTTCCAGAACATCTTTTTATTCTCCCTAAAATTTACTGATACTCTCTCACCCCAACTCTCATTTGCCCTTTTTTTCACCTCTTGCACCTTTCTCTTGACCTCCTGTCTCTTTCTTTTATACTTCTCCCACTCAATTGCATTTTTTCCCTGCAAAAATCGTCCAAATGCCTCTCTCTTCTCTTTCACTAATACTCTTACTTCTTCATCCCACCACTCACTTCCCTTTCTAAACAGCCCACCTCCCACTCTTCTCATGCCACAAGCATCTTTTGCGCAATCCATCACTGATTCCCTAAATACATCCCATTCCTCCCCCACTCCCCTTACTTCCATTGTTCTCACCTTTTTCCATTCTGTACACAGTCTCTCCTGATACTTCCTCACACAGGTCTCCTTCCCAAGCTCACTTACTCTCACCACCTTCTTCACCCCAACATTCACTCTTCTTTTCTGAAAACCCATACTAATCTTCACCTTATATATATATATATATATATATATATATATATATATATATATATATATATATATATATATATATATATATATATATATATATATATATATATATATATATATATATATATATATATATATATATATATATATGTAAAAGTGAGTGCTCAAATTACAGAGGTACATGTTTGTTGAGTATTCATGAGAAGGGTGAAGGCATGTACTGAGCATCAGATTGTGGAAGAGCATTGTGGTTTCAGAAGTGGTAGAGGATGTGTGGATCAGGTGTCTGCTTTGAAGAATGTATGTGAGAAACATTTAGAAAAGCAAATGGTTTTGTATGTAGCATTTATGGGTCTGGAGAGGGCATATGATAGAGTTGATAGAAATGATCTGTGGGAGATATTAAGAATATATGGTATGGGAGGCAAGTTGTTTGAAGCAGTGAAAAGTTTTTATCTAGGATGTAAGGCATGTGTACCTGTAGGAAGAGAGGAAAGTGATTGGTTCTCAGTGAATGTAGGTTTGCGGCAGGGGCGTGTGATGTCTCCATGGTTGTTTAATTTGTTTATGGATGGGGTTGTTAAGGAGGTAAATGTAAGAGTTTTGGAAAGAGGGGAAAGTATGCAGTATGTTGTCGATGAGAGAGCGTGGGAAGTGAGTCAGTTGTTGTTAGCTGATGATACAGCGCTGGTGGCTGATTCGTGTGAAAAACCGCAGAAGCTGGTGACTGAGTTTGGTAAAGTGTGTGAAAAAAGAAAGTTGAGAGTAAATATGAATAAGAGCAAGGCTATTAGGTACAGTAGGGTTGAGGGTCAAGTCAACTGGGAGGTAAGTTTGAAGAAAAAAACTGGAAGAAGTAAAGTGTTTTAGATATCTGGGAGTGGATTTGGCAGCGGATGGAACCATGGAAGCGGAAGTGAATCATAGGGTGGGGGAGGGGGTGAAAGTTCTGGGAGCGCTGAGGAATGTTTGGAAGTCGAGAACATTATCTCGGAAAGCAAAAATGGGTCAGTTTGAAGGAATGGTGGTTTCAACAATGCTATATGGTTGCGAGGCGTGGGATATACATAGAGCCATGGAGAGGAGGGTGGATGTGCTGGAAATGAGATGTTGATGTTGATAGCCGCACGAAAGAGGGACTTTTGGATGTTAATGTGCTGAGAAGAGGAACTGGAGGAATGTCTGATGATTATTCCTTGGAGACGAAGGTGAAGATTTGTATGGGTTTTCAGAAAAGAAGAGAGAATGTTGGGTTGAAAAGAGTGGTGAGAGTAAGTGAGCTTGAGAAGGAGACTTGTGTGAGGAAGTACCAGGAGAGACTGACTACAGAATGGAAAAACGTGAGAACATAGGAGGTAAGGGGAGTGGGGTAGAAATGGGATGTATTTAGGGAAGCAGTGATGGCTTGCGCAAAAGATGCTTGTAGCATGAAAAGCGTGGGAGGTGGGCAGATTAGAAAGGGTAGTGAGTGGTGGTATGAAGAAATAAGATTATTAGTGAAATAAAAGAGAGAGGCATCTGGACGAGTTTTCCAGGGAAATAATGCAAATGACTGGGAGATGTATAAAAGAAAGAGGCAGAAGGTCAAGAGAAAGGTGCAAGATGTGATAAAGAGGGCAAATGAGAGTTGAGGTGAGAGAGTATCATGAAATTTTAGGGAAACGAGGGAACAAATGGGAGGGTCAGTGAAGGGGGCTAATGGAGAAGTGTCAACAAGTAGTGGTGATGTGAGAGGGAGACGGAGTGAGTATTTTGAAAGTTTGTTGAATGTGTTTGATGATAGACTGGCAGATATAGGGTGTTTTGGTCGAGGTGGTGTGCAAAGTACGAGGGATAGGGAAAATGATTTGGTAAACAGAGAAGAGGTTGTAAAATCTTTGCGGAAAATGAAAGCCGGCATGGTAGCGGGTTTGGATGGTATTGCAGTGGAATTTATTAAAAAAAGACCTTGACTGTAGTGTTGATTGGTTGGTAAAGTTATTTAACGTATGTATGACTCATGGTTAGGTGCCTGAGGATTAGCGGAATGCTTGCACAGTGCCATCGTACAAAGGCAAAGGGGATAAAAGTGGGTGCTCAAATTACAGAGGTATAAGTTTGTTGAGTATTCCTGGGAAATTATATGGCAGGGTATTGTTTGAGAGGGTGAAAGCATTTACAGAGTATCAGGTTAGGGAAGAGAGATGTGGTTTTAGAAGTGGTAGAGGATGTGTGGATCAGGTGTTTGCTTAGAAGAATGTATGTGAGAAATACTTAGAAAAGCAAATGGATTTGTATGCAGCATATATGGATCTTGAGAAGGCATCTGATAGAGTTGATAGAGATGCTCTGTGGAAGGTATTAAGAATATATGGTGTGGGAGGTAAGTTGTTAGAAGCAGTTAAAAGTTTTTATCGAGGATGTAAGGCATGTGTACGTGTAGGAAGAGAGGAAAATGATTGGTTCTCAGTGAATGTAGGGGTGCGGCAGGGGTGTGCGATGTTGCCACGTTTGTTTAATTTGTTTATGGATGGGGTTGTTAGGGAGGTGAATGCAAGAGTTTTGGAAGGAGGGGCAAGTATGCAGTCTGTCGCGGATGAGAGAGCTTGGGAAGTGAGTCAGTTGTTGTTCGATGATGATACAGCGCTGGTGGCTGATTCATGTGAGAAACTGCAGAAGCTGGTGACTGAGTTTGGTAAAGTGTGTGAAAGAAGAAAGTTAAGAGTAAATGTGAATAAGAGCAAGGTTATTAGGTACAGTAGGCTTGAGGGTCAAGTCAATTGGGAGGTAAGTTTGAGTGGAGAAAAACTGGAGGAAGTAAAGTGTTTTAGATATCTGGGAGTGGATCTGTCGGCGGATAGAACCATGGAAGCGGAAGTAAATCATAGGGTGGGGGAGGGGCGAAAATTCTGGGAGCCCTGAAGGATGTTTGGAAGTCGAGAACATTATCTCGGAAAGCAAAAATGGTTATGTTTGAAGGAATAGTGGTTCCAACAATGTTGTATGGTTGCGAGGCATGGGCTATGGATAGAGTTGTGCATAGGAGGGTGGATGTGCTGGAAATGAGATGTTTGAGGACAATATGTGGTGTGAGGTGGTTTGATCGAGTAAGTAACGTAAGGGTAAGAGAGATGTGTGGAAATAAAGAGAGTTTGGTTGAGAGAGCAGAAGAGGGTGTTTGGAAATGGTTTGGTTACATGGAGAGAATGAGTGAGGAAAGATTGACCAAGAGGATATATGTGTCAGAGGTGGAGGGAACGAGGAGAAGTGGGAGACCAAATTGGAGGTGGAAAGATGGAGTGAAAAAGATTTTGAGTGATCAGGGGCCTGAACATGCAGGAGGGTGAAAGGCGTGCAAGGAATAGAGTGAATTGGAACGATGTGGTATACCGGGATCGACGTGCTGTCAATGGATTGAACCAGGGCATGTGAAGCGTCTGGGGTAAACCATGGAAAAGTTCTGTGGGGCCTGGATGCGGAAAGGGAGCTGTGGTTGGGGGTTGTTATTCCATGTGTGGCGAGGTGGCGATGGGAATAAATAAGGGCAGAAAGTATGAATTATGTACATGTGTATACATGTATATGTCTGTGTGTGTATATATATATATATGTGTACATTGAGATATATAGGTATGTATATTTGCGTGTGTGGACGTGTATGTATATACATGTGTATGTGGGTGGGTTGGGCCATTCTTTCGTCTGTTTCCTTGCGCTACCTCGCTAACGCGGGAGAGAGCGACAAAGCAAAATAGATATATAAAAAATAAAATATATATATGTATATATATATATATATATATATATATATATATATATGTATATATATATATATATATATATATATATATATATATATATATATATATATATATATATATATATATATATATATATATATATATCTTTCTTTCTTTCTTTCAAACTATTCGCCATTTCCCGCATTAGCGAGGTAGCGTTAAGAACAGAGGACTGGGCCTTTGAGGGAATACCCTCACCTGGCCCAATTCTCTGTTCCTTCTTTTGGAAAATTAAAAAAAAACGAGAGGGGAGGATTTCCAGCCCCCCGCTCCCTCCCCTTTTAGTCGCCTTCTACGACACGCAGGGAATACGTGGGAAGTATTCTTTCTCCCCTATCCCCAGGGATATATATATATATATATATATGAAACAAGACATAAGTATACACATACTCTTGTAGGTGTTTATATCATAAGAGAACCTAGCAAGGGGAGTACTTAACAGCAGGATTATTTAGCAGTTGGAGTACCTAGCAGCAGGAGTACCTAGCAGGTGCAGTACCGAACAGGTGCAGTACCTAGCAGCTGGATCACTTAGCAGCGGGAGTGGTCTACCTAGCAGCAGGAGAAACATAAGTTATTTAGACACCCTGGCAAATGAAACACTTGATGACCTTACACAATGCTTCTCACCTCTTGTGCATTATTCCAGGTGTCATAGAGTGAGTGTCACTGCTTTTGTTACAGTTGCACCAGAGATGGGCGTCGGGACGGGCGTGGTGTGGGCGGAGGCAGGGGAGAGAGCGTTGATGGTGTGTGGTTACCGCGGATGGCCAGAGCCTACAGTCACCTGGACCAAGGACGGCGCCATAATTGGTTAGTAAACACTTGCTTGTTATCCTCCACGGTGGATACCTGAGCTACTATCATCCTCTCCTATTCACCATAACAACATTAGTCTTCTCATTTTCTAATGATCCACTTAGATGTTGTGGATTGAACAATCCAGTCACATATCGGCTATGAATACATTACTCTCACTCTCTCTCTCTCTCTCTCTCTCTCTCTCTCTCTCTCTCTCTCTCTCTCTCTCTCTCTCTCTCCTCTCTCTCTCTCTCTCTCTCTCTCTCTCTCTCTATCTCTCTATCTCTCTCTCTCTCTCTCTCTCCTATTACGCATCTTCTTTTCGTGTTGTTTCCTCTCGCTATTTCTTCTTTCGTGCGCCTTTAATTCTTTCATTCCATCTGTCTTTACCCCTCTGAATATTCAGATACGCCTCCTTTTGCAATATATATATATATATATATATATATATATATATATATATATATTTTGCTTTGTCGCTGTCTCCCGCGTTAGCGAGGTAGCGCAAGGAAACAGACGAAAGAAATGGCCCAACCCGCCCGCATACACATGTATATACATACACGTCCACACACACAAATATACATACCTATACATCTCAATGTACACATATATATACACACACAGACATATACATATATACACATGTACATAATTCGTACTGTCTGCCTTTATTTGTTCCCACCGTCACCTCGCCACACATGGAATAACAACCCCCTCCCCCCTCATGTGTGCGAGGTAGCGCTAGGAAAAGACAACAAAGGCCCCATTCGTTCACACTCAGTCTCTAGCTGTCATGTAATAATGCACCGAAACCACAGCTACCTTTCCACATCCAGGCCCCAAACAACTTTCCATGGTTTACCCCAGACGCTTCATATGCCCTGGTTCAATCCATTGACAGCACGTCGACCCCGGTATACCACATCGTTCCAATTCACTCTATTCCTTGCACGCCTTTCACCCTCCTACATGTTCAGGCCCCGATCACTCAAAATCTTTTTCACTCCATCTTTCCACCTCCAATTTGGTCTCCCACTTCTCCTCGTTCCCTCCACCTCTGATACATATATCCTCTTGGTCAATCTTTCCTCACTCATTCTCTCCATGTGACCAAACCATTTCAAAACACCCTCTTCTGTTCTCTCAACCACACTCTTTTTATTTCCACACATCTCTCTTACCCTTACTTTACTTACTCGATCAAACCACCTCACACCACATATTGTCCTCAAACATCTCATTTCCAGCACATCCATCCTCCTGCGCACAACTCTATCCATAGCCCACGCCTCGCAACCATACAACATTGTTGGAACCACTATTCCTTCAAACATACCCATTTTTGCTTTCCGAGATAATGTTCTCGACTTCCAAACATTCTTCAAGGCTCCCAGAATTTTCGCCCCCTCCCCCACCTTATGATTCACTTCCGCTTTCATGGTTCCATCCGCTGCCAGATCCACTCCCAGATATCTAAAACACTTTACTTCCTCCAGTTTTTCTCCATTCAAACTTACCTCCCAATTGACTTGACCCTCAACCCTACTGTACCTAATAACCTTGCTCTTATTCACATTTACTCTCAGCTTTCTTCTTTCACACACTTTACCAAACTCAGTCACCAGCTTCTGCAGTTTCTTACATGAATCAGCCACCAGCGCTGTATCATCAGCGAACAACAACTGACTCACTTTCCAAGCTCTTTCATCCACAACAGACTTCATACTTGCCCCTCTTTCCAAAACTCTTCCATTCATCTCCCTAACAACCCCATACATAAACAAATTAAACAACCATGGAGACATCACACACCCCTGCCGCAAACCAACATTCACTGAGAACCACTTCCCTCTCTTCCTACACTTAACTTCCAAAGAGCATCTCTATCAACTCTATCATGTCCTTCTCCAGATCCATAAATGCTACATACAAATCCATTTGCTTTTCTAAGTATTTCTCACATACATTCTTCAAAGCAAACACCTGATCCACACATCCTCTACTACTTCTGATACCACACTGCTCTTCCCCAATCTGATGCTCTGTGCATGCCTTTACCCTCTCAATCAATACCCTCCCATATGATTTCCCTTTCCCAGGAATACTCAACAAACTTATACCTTGGTAATTTGAGCACTCACTTTTATCCCCTTTGCCTTTGTACAACTGAACTGTGCAAGCATTCCGCCAGTCCTCAGGCACCTCACCATGAGTCATACATGCATTATATACCTTACCAACCAGTCAACAATACAGTCACCCCCTTTTTTTTAATAGATTCCACTTCAATACCATCCAAACCCTCTGCCTTGCCGGCTCTCATCTTCCGCAAAACTTTTACTACCTCTTTTCTGTTTACCAAATCATTTTCCCTAACCCTCTCGCTGTGCACACCACCTCGACCAAAACACCCTATAACTGCCACTCTGTCATTAAACACATTCAACAAACCTTCAAAATACTCACTCCATTTCCTTCTCACATCACCACTACTTGATATCACCTCCCCATTAGCCCCTTTCAGTGAAGTTCCCATTGATTCCCTTGTCTTATGCACTTTATTTACCTCTTTCCAAAACAACTTTTTATTCTCCGTGAAATTTCATGATACTCTCTCACCCCAACTCTCATTTGCCCCCTATTTCACCTCTTGCACCTTTCTCTTGACCTCCTCTCTCTTTCTTTTATACATCTCCCAGTCATTTGCATTATTTCCCTGCAAAAATCGTCCAAATGCCTCTCTCTTCTCTTTCACTAACAATCTTACTTCTCCATCCCACCACTCGTTACTCTCTCTCTCTCTCTCTCTCTCTCTCTCTCTCTCTCTCTCTCTCTCTCTCTCTCTCTCTCTCTCTCTCTCTCTCTCTCTCTCTCTCTCTCTCTCTCTCTCTCTCTCTCTTTCATTACGCACCTTGTTTTCGTGTTGTTCCCTCTCGCGTTAGCGAGATAGCGCAAGGAAACAGACGAAAGAATGGCCCAACCCGCCCACATACACGTGTATATAAATAAACGCCACACACGGACATATACATACCTCCACATTTCAACGTATACATCCAAATACACACACAGATATATACATATATACACATGTACATATTCATGCTTGCTACCTTAATCTATTCCCGTTGCCACTCCACCACCCATGAAATGGCATTTTCCCCTCCCGCGGGGCGCTTGCAAGGTAGCACTAGGAAAAGACAACAATGGCCACATTTCTTTACACTCAGTCTCTAGCTGTCATATATAATGCACCGAAACCACAGCTCCCTCTCCACATCCAGGTCTTGCAAAACGTCCCATGGTTTACCCCAGACGCTTCACATGACCTAGTTCAATCCATTGACAGCACGTCGTCCCCGGTATACCACATCCTTCCAATTCACTGTATTCCTTGCACGCCTTTCACCCTCCTGTATGTTCAGGCCCGGATCGCTCAAAACATTTTTCACTCCACCCTTCCACCTCCAATTTGGTCTCCCACTTCTCCTCGCTCCCTCCACCACTGATAAATATATCCTCTTTGCCAATCTTTCCTCACTCATTCTCTCCATGTGACCAAACCATTTCCATACACCCTCTTCTGCTCTCTCAACCACACACCTTAAATTACTATACATCTCTTTTACCCTTCCATTACTTACTCGATTAAACCACCTCACACCACATATTGTCCTCAAACATCTCATTTCCAACACATCCACCCTCCTCCGCACAACCCTATTTATAGCCCATGCCTCACAAACATATAACATTGTTGGAACCACTATTCCTTCAAAAATACCCATTTTTGCTTTCCAAGATAACGTTCTTGCCTTCCACACATTTATCAGTCCTTTCAGAATCTTTGCTCCCTCCCCCAACCTGGGACTCACTTCCGCTACCATGGTTCCATTCGCTGCCAAATCCACTCCCAGACATATAAAACACTTCACTTCCTCCAGTTTTCCTTCATTCAAACTTACCTCCCAATTGACTTGTCCCTAAACCTTACTCTACCTAATAACCTTGCTCTTCACATTTACTCTCAGTTTTCTTTTTCACACACTTTACCAAACTCAGTCACCAGCTTCTGCAACTCCTCACCCAAATCAGCCACCAGCGCTGTAACATCAGCGAACAACAACTAACTCACTTCCCAAGCTCTCTCATCCACAACAGACTGCATACTTGCCCCTCTTTCCAAAACTTTGATATATGGTTGCGAGGCGTGGGCTATAGAGAGAGTTGTGCAGAGGAGGATGGATGTGCTGGAAATGAGATGTTTGAGGACAATATGTGGTGTGAGGTGGTTTGATCGAGAAAGTAATGAAAGAGTAAGAGATGTTTGCTAATAAAAAGAGCGTGGTTGAGAGAGCAGAAGAGGGTGCTTTGAAATGGTTTGGTCACATGGAGAGAATGGAGAGAATGAATGAGGAAAGATTGACCAAGAGGATATTTGTGTCAGAGTTGGAGGGAACGAGAAGGGGGAGACCAAATTGGAGGTGGAAAGATGGATTGAAAAAGATTTTGAGTGATCAGGGCCTTAACATGCAGGAGGGTGAAAGGCGTGCAAGGAATATAGTGAATTGGAACGATGTGGTATACCGGGGTCGACGTGCTGTGAATGGATTGAACCACGGCATGTGAAGAGTCAGGGGTAAACCATGGAAAGTTCTGTGGGGCCTGGATGTGGAAAGGGAGCTGTGGTTTGGGTGCATTATACATGACACCTAGAGCCTGAGTGTGAACGAATGTGGTCTTTGTTGTCTTTTCCTAGCGCTATCTCGCGCACATGCGGGGGCAGGGGGTTGTTATTTCATGTGTGCCGGGGTGGCGATGGAAATGAATAAGGGCAGACAGTATGAATTATGTGCATATGTATATATGTATAAGTCTGTGTATGTGTATGTGTATGTGTGTATGCTCAAATTACAGAGGTATAAGTTTGTTGAGTATTCCTGGTAAATTATATGGGAGGGTATTGATTGAGAGGGTGAAGGCATGTACAGAGCATCAGATTGGGGAAGAGCAGTGCGGTTTCAGAAGTGGTAGAGGATGTGTGGATCAGGTGTTTGCTTTGAAGAATGTATGTGAGAAATACTTAGAAAAGCAAATGGATTTGTATGTAGCATTTATGGATCTGGAGAAGGCATATGATAGAGTTGATAGAGATGCTCTGTGGAAGGTATTAAGAATATATGGTGTGGGAGGCAAGTTGTTAGAAGCAGTGAAAAGTTTTTATCGAGGATGTAAGGCATGTGTACGTGTAGGAAGAGAGGAAAGTGATTGGTTCTCAGTGAATGTAGGTTTGCGGCAGGGGTGTGTGATGTCTCCATGGTTGTTTAATTTGTTTATGGATGGGGTTGTTAGGGAGGTGAATGCAAGAGTCCTGGAAAGAGGGGCAAGTATGAAGTCTGTTGGGGATGAGAGAGCCTGGGAAGTGAGTCAGTTGTTGTTCGCTGATGATACAGCGCTGGTGGCTGATTCATGTGAGAAACTGCAGAAGCTGGTGACTGAGTTTGGTAAAGTGTGTGGAAGAAGAAAGTTAAGAGTAAATGTGAATAAGAGCAAGGTTATTAGGTACAGTAGGGTTGAGGGTCAAGTCAATTGGGAGGTAAGTTTGAATGGAGAAAAACTGGAGGAAGTGAAGTGTTTTAGATATCTGGGAGTGGATCTGTCAGCGGATGGAACCATGGAAGCGGAAGTGGATCATAGGGTGGGGGAGGGGGCGAAAATTTTGGGAGCCTTGAAAAATGTGTGGAAGTCGAGAACATTATCTCGGAAAGCAAAAATGGGTATGTTTGAAGGAATAGTGGTTCCAACAATGTTGTATGGTTGCGAGGCGTGGGCTATGGATAGAGTTGTGCGCAGGAGGATGGATGTGCTGGAAATGAGATGTTTGAGGACAATGTGTGGTGTGAGGTGGTTTGATCGAGTAAGTAACGTAAGGGTAAGAGAGATGTGTGGAAATAAAAAGAGCGTGGTTGAGAGAGCAGAAGAGGGTGTTTTGAAATGGTTTGGGCACATGGAGAGAATGAGTGAGGAAAGATTGACCAAGAGGATATATGTGTCGGAGGTGGAGGGAACGAGGAGAAGAGGGAGACCAAATTGGAGGTGGAAAGATGGAGTGAAAAAGATTTTGTGTGATCGGGGCCTGAACATGCAGGAGGGTGTAAGGAGGGCAAGGAATAGAGTGAATTGGAGCGATGTGGTATACAGGGGTTGACGTGCTGTCAGTGGAGTGAATCAAGGCTTGTGTGGCGTCTGGGGTGGACCCTGGAAAGCTGTGTTGGTATGTATACACGTGTGGGGACTTGTGTATGTATATGTGTATGGGGGGGGGGTGGGGCCATTTCTTTCGTCTGTTTCCTTGCGCTACCTCGCAGATGCGGGAGACAGCGACAAAGTATAAAAAAAAAAAAAAAAAAAAAAAAAAAATATATATATATATATATATATATATATATATATATATATATATATATATATATATATATATATACATATATATTATTTTTTATTATACTTTGTCGCTGTCTCCCGCGTTTGCGAGGTAGCGCAGGGAAACAGACGAAAGAAATGGCCTAACCCCCCCCCCCCATACACATGTATATACATACGTCCACACACGCAAATATACATACCTACACAGCTTTCCATGGTTTACCCCAGACGCTTCACATGCCTTGATTCAATCCACTGACAGCACGTCAACCCCAGTATACCACATCGCTCCAATTCACTCTATTCCTTGCCCTCCTTTCACCCTCCTGCATGTTCAGGCCCCGATCACACAAAATCTTTTTCACTCCATCTTTCCACCTCCAATTTGGTCTCCCTCTTCTCCTTGTTCCCTCCACCTCCGACACATATATCCTCTTGGTCAATCTTTCCTCACTCATCCTCTCCATGTGCCCAAACCACTTCAAAACACCCTCTTCTGCTCTCTCAACCACGCTCTTTTTATTTCCACACATCTCTCTTACCCTTACGTTACTCACTCGATCAAACCACCTCACACCTCACATTGTCCTCAAACATCTCATTTCCAGCACATCCATCCTCCTGCGCACAACTCTATCCATAGCCCACGCCTCGCAACCATACAACATTGTTGGAACCACTATTCCTTCAAACATACCCATTTTTGCTTTCCGAGATAATGTTCTCGACTTCCACACATTCTTCAAGGCCCCCAGGATTTTCGCCCCCTCCCCCACCCTATGATCCACTTCCGCTTCCATGGTTCCATCCGCTGCCAGATCCACTCCCAGATATCTAAAACACTTCACTTCCTCCAGTTTTTCTCCATTCAAACTCACCTCCCAATTGACTTGACCCTCAACCCTACTGTACCTAATAACCTTGCTCTTATTCACATTTACTTTTAACTTTCTTCTTCCACACACTTTTCCAAACTCAGTCACCAGCTTCTGCAGTTTCTCACATGAATCAGCCACCAGCGCTGTATCATCAGCGAACAACAACTGACTCACTTCCCAAGCTCTATCATCCCCAACAGACTTCATACTTGCCCCTCTTTCCAAAACTCTTGCATTTACCTCCCTAACAACCCCATCCATAAACAAATTAAACAACCATGGAGACATCACACACCCCTGCCGCAAACCTACATTCACTGAGAACCAATCACTTTCCTCTCTTCCTACACATACACATGCCTTACATCCTCGATAAAAACTTTTCACTGCTTCTAACAACTTTCCTCCCACACCATATATTCTTAATACCTTCCACAGAGCATCTCTATCAACTCTATCATATGCCTTCTCCAGATCCATAAATGCTACATACAAATCCATTTGCTTTTCTAAGTATTTCTCACATACATTCTTCAAAGCAAACACCTGATCCACACATCCTCTACCACTTCTGAAACCACACTGCTCTTCCCCAATCTGATGCTCTGTACATGCCTTCACCCTCTCAATCAATACCCTCCCATATAATTTTCCAGGAATACTCAACAAACTTATACCTCTGTAATTTGAGCACTCACTCTTATCCCCTTTGCCTTTGTACAATGGCACTATGCACGCATTCCGCCAATCCTCAGGCACCTCACCATGAGTCATACAGTCATATATATACAGTCATATATATATATATATATTTATTATTTTTTTTTTTTACTATACTTTGTCGCTGTCTCCCGCGTTTGCGAGGTAGCGCAAGGAAACAGACGAAAGAAATGGCCCAACCCCCCCCATACACATGTATATACATACGTCCACACACGCAAATATACACAACTACACAGCTTTCCATGGTTTACCCTAGACTTGACTTGACTTGACCCTCAACCCTACTGTACCTAATAACCTTGCTCTTATTCACATTTACTCTTAACTTTCTTCTTCCACACACTTTACCAAACTCAGTCACCAGCTTCTGCAGTTTCTCACATGAATCAGCCACCAGCGCTGTATCATCAGCGAACAACAACTGACTCACTTCCCAAGCTCTCTCATCCCCAACAGACTTCATACTTGCCCCTCTTTCCAAAACTCTTGCATTTACCTCCCTAACATCCCCATATATATATATATATATATATATATATATATATATATATATATATATATATATATATATATATATATATATATATATATATATATATATATATATATATGTATACGTCGAGATGTATAGCTATGTATATGTGCGTGTGTAGACGTGTATGTATATACATGTGTATGTGGGTGGGTTGGGCCTTTCTTTCGTCTGGTTCCTTGCGCTACCTCGCTAACGCGGGAGACAGCAACAAAATATAAGAAAAATAAATAAATGAATATGTATATATATATATATATATATATATATATATATATATATATATATATATATATATATATATATATATATATATATATATACATATATATATATATATATATATATATATATATATATATATATATATATATATATATATATATATATATATATATATATATATATTTATATATATATATATATATATTTATATATATATATATTTTTTTTTTTTTTTTTTATACTTTGTCGCTGTCTCCCGCGTTTGCGAGGTAGCGCAAGGAAACAGACGAAAGAAATGGCCCAACCCCCCCCATACACATGTATATACATACGTCCACACACGCAAATATACATACCTACACAGCTTTCCATGGTTTACCCCAGACGCTTCACATGCCTTGATTCAATCCACTGACAGCACGTCAACCCCGGTATACCACATCGCTCCAATTCACTCTATTCCTTGCCATCCTTTCACCCTCCTGCATGTTCAGGCCCCGATCACACAAAATCTTTTTCACTCCATCTTTCCACCTCCAATTTGGTCTCCCTCTTCTCCTTGCTCCCTCCACCTCCGACACATATATCCTCTTGGTCAATCTTTCCTCACTCATCCTCTCCATGTACCCAAACCACTTCAAAGCACCCTCTTCTGCTCTCTCAACCACGCTCTTTTTATTTCCACACATCTCTCTTACCCTTACGTTACTCACTCGATCAAACCACCTCACACCACACATTGTCCTCAAACATCTCATTTCCAGCACATCCATCCTCCTGCGCACAACTCTATCCATAGCCCACGCCTCGCAACCATACAACATTGTTGGAACCACTATTCCTTCAAACATACCCATTTTTGCTTTCCGAGATAATGTTCTCGACTTCCACACATTCTTCAAGGCCCCCAGAATTTTCGCCCCCTCCCCCACCCTATGATCCACTTCCGCTTCCATGGTTCCATCCGCTGCCAGATCCACTCCCAGATATCTAAAACACTTCACTTCCTCCAGTTTTTCTCCATTCAAACTCACCTCCCAATTGACTTGACCCTCAACCCTACTGTACCTAATAACCTTGCTCTTATTCACATATATATATATATATATATATATATATATATATATATATATATATATATATATATATATATATATATATATATATATATATATATATATATATATATATATATATATATATATATATATATATATGTATATTCTTTTCTTTCATACTATTCGCCATTTCCCGCGTTAGTGAGGTAGCTTTAAGAACAGAGGACTGGGCCTTTGAGGGAATATCCTCATCTGGCCCCCTTCTCTGTTCCTTCTTTTGGAAAACAAAAAGAGAGGGGAGGAATTCCAGCCTCCCGCTCCCTCCCCTTTTAGTCGCCTTCTACGACACGCAGGGAATACCTGGTTAGTATTCTTCTTCCCCTATCCCCAGGGATAGAAAGAAATGACCCAACCCACCCCCATACACTGGTATATACATACACGACCGCACACGCAAATATACATACACATACATCTCAATGTACACATATATTTACGAACACAGACACACACATATATACACATGCGCACAATTCACACTGTCTGCCTTTATTCATTCCCATCGCCACCTCGCAAAACATGGAATAGCATCCCCCTCCCCCCTCATGGGTGCGAGGTAGCGTTAGAAAAGACAACAAAGGCCCCATTCGTTTACACTCAGTCTCTAGCTGCCATGCAATAATGCCCGAAACCAGAGCTCCCTTTCCACATCCAGGCCCCACACAACTTTCCATGGTTTACCCCAGACGCTTCACATGCCCTGATTCAATCCATTGACAGCACGTCAACCCCGGTATACCACATCGCTCCAATTCACTCTATTCCTTGCCCTCCTTTCACCCTTCTGCATGTTCAGGCCCCGATCACACAAAATCTTTTTCACTCCATCTTTCCACTCCTAATTTGGTCTCCCTCTTCTCCTCGTTCCCTCCACCTCCGACACATATATCCTCTTGGTCAATCTTTCCTCACTCATTCTCTCCATGTGCCCAAACCACTTCAAAACACCCTCGTCTGCTCTCTCAACCACGCTCTTTTTATTTCCACACATCTCTCTTACCCTTACGTTACTCACTCGATCAAACCACCTCACACCACACATTGCCCTCAAACATCTCATTTTCAGCACATCCATCCTCCTGCGCACAACTCTATCCATAGCCCACGCCTCGCAACCATACAACATTGTTGGAACCACTATTCCTTCAAACATACCCATTTTTGCTTTCCGAGATAATGTTCTCGACTTCCACACATTCTTCAAGGCCCCCAGAATTTTCGCCCCCTTCCCCACCCTATGATCCACTTCCACTTCCATGGTTCAATCCGCTGCCAAATCCAATCCCAGAAATCTAAAACACTTTACTTCCTCCAGTTTTTCTCCATTGAAACTTACCTCCCAATTGACTTGACCCTCAACCATACTGTACCAAATAACCTTGCTCTTACTCACATTTACTCTCAACTTTCTTCTTTCACACACTTTACCAAACTCAGTCACCAGCTTCTGTGTTTCTCACATGAATCAGCCACCAGCGCTGTATTATCAGCGAACAACAACTGACTCACTTCCCAAGCTCTCTCATCCCCAACAGACTCCATACTTGCCCCTCTTTCCAAAACTCTTGCTTTCACCTCCCTAACAACCACATCCATAAACAAATTAAACAGCCATGGACACATCACACACCCCTGCCGCAAATCTACATTCAATGAGAACCAATCACTTTCCTCTCTTCCTACACGTACACATGCCTTACATCCTCGATAAAAACTTTTCACTGCTTCTAACAACTTGCCTCCCACAGAGCATCTCTGTCAACTCTATCATATGCCTTCTCCAGATCCATCAATGATACACACAAATCCATTTGCTTTTCTAAGTATTTCTCACGTACATTCTTCAGCAAACACCTGATCCGCACATCCTCTACCACTTCTGAAACCACACTGCTCTTCCCCAGTCGGATGTTCTGTACATGCCTATATATATATATATATATATATATATATATATATATATATATATATATATATATTATCCCTGGGGATAGGGGAGAAAGAATACTTCCCACGTATTCCCTGCGTGTCGTAGAAGGCGACTAAAAGGGGAGGGAGCGGGGGGCTGGAAATCCTCCCCTCTCGATTTTTTTTTTTTTTTTTTTTTCCAAAAGAAGGAACAGAGAATTGGGCCAGGTGAGGGTATTCCCTCAAGGCCCAGTCCTCTGTTCTTAACGCTACCTCGCTAATGCGGGAAATGGCGAATAGTTTGAAAGAAAAGAAAATATATATATATATATATATATATATATATATATATATATATATATATATATATATATATATATATATATATATATATATATACACATAAGTATACGTATGTAAGCCGGAGAGATGGCCAGAGAGTGTTATTGGATTACGTGTTAATTGACAGGCGCGCGAAAGAGAGAATTTTGGATGTTAATGTGCTGAGAGGTGCAACTGGAGGGATGTCTGATCATTATCTTGTGGAGGCTAAGGTGAAGATTTGTATGGGTTTTCAGAAAAGAAGAGTGAATGTTGGGGTGAAGAGGGTGGTGAGAGTAAGTGAGCTTGGGAAGGAGACTTGTGTGAGGAAGTACCAGTAGAGACTGAGTACAGAATGGAAAAAGGTGAGAACAATGGAAGTAAGGGGAGTGGGAGAGGAATGGGATGTATTTAGGGAATCAGTGATGGATTGCGCAAAAGATGCTTGTGGCATGAGAAGAGTGGGAGGTGGGTTGATTAGAAAGGGTAGTGAGTGGTGGGATGAAGAAGTAAGATTATTAGTGAAAGAGAAGAGCGAGGCATTTGGACGATTTTTGCAGGGAAAAAATGCATATGAGTGGGAGATGTATAAAAGAAAGAGACAGGAGGTCAAGAGAAAGGTGCAAGAGGTGAAAAAGAAGTCAAATGAGAGTTGGGGTGAGAGAGTATCATTAAATTTTAGGGAGAATAAAAAGATGTTCTGGAAGGAGGTAAATAAAGTGCGTAAGACAAGGGAGCAAATGGGAACTTCAGTGAAGGGCGCAAATGGGGAGGTGATAACAAGTAGTGGTGATGTGAGAAGGAGATGGAGTGAGTATTTTTAAGGTTTGTTGAATGTGTTTGATGATAGAGTGGCAGATATAGGGTGTTTTGGTCGAGGTGGTGTGCAAAGTGAGATGGTTAGGGAAAATGATTTGGTAAACAGAGAAGAAGTAGTAAAAGCCTTACGGAAGATGAAAGCCGGCAAGGCAGCAGGTTTGGATGGTATTACAGTGGAATTTATTAAAAAAAGAGGGTGAATGTATTATTGACTGGTTGGTAAGGTTATTTAATGTATGTATGACTCACGGTGAGGTGCCTGAGGATTGGCGGAATGCGTGCGTAGTGCCATTGTAAAAAGGGAAAGGGGATAAGAGTGAGTGCTCAAATTACAGAGGTGTAAGTTTGTTGAGTATTCCTGGAAAATTATGTGGGAGGGTATTGATTGAGAGAGTGAGGGCATGTACAGAGCATCAGATTGGGGAAGAGCAGTGTGGTTTCAGAAGTGGTAGAGGATGTGTGGATCAGGTGTTTGCTTTGAAGAATGTATGTGAGAAATACTTAGAAAAGCAAATGGATTTGTATGTAGCATTTTGGATCTGGAGAAGGCATATGATAGAGTTGATAGAGATGCTCTGTGGAAGGTTTTAAGAATATATGGTGTGGGAGGCAAGTTGTTAGAAGCAGTGAAAAGTTTTTATCGAGGATGTTTTGCATATGTACGTGTAGGAAGAGAGGAAAGTGATTGGTTCTCAGTGAATGTAGGTTTGAGGCAGGGGTGTGTGATGTCTCCATGGTTGTTTGATTTGTTTATGGATGGGGTTGTTAGGGAGGTGAATGCAAGAGTTTTGGAAAGAGGGGCAAGTATGAAGTCTGTTGTGGATGAGAGAGCTTGGGAAGTGAGTCAGTTGTTGTTCGCTGATGATACAGCCCTGGTGGCTGATTTCTGTGAGAAACTGCAGAAGCTGGTGACTGAGTTTGGTAAAGTGTGTGAAAGAAGAAAGTTAAGAGTAAATGTGTATAAGAGCAAGGTTATTAGGTACAGTAGGGTTGAGGGTTAAGTCAATTGGGAGGTAAGTTTGAATGGAGAAAAACTGGAGGAAGTAAAGTGTTTTAGATATCTTGGAGTGGATCTGGCAGCGGATGGAACCATGGAAGCGGAAGTGGATCATAGGGTGGGGGAGGCGGCGAAAATCCTGGGAGCCTTGAAGAATGTGTGAAAGTCGAGAACATTATCTCGGAAAGCAAAAATGGGTATGTTTGAAGGAATAGTGGTTCCAATAATGTTGTATGGTTGCGAGGCGTGGGCTATGGATAGAGTTGTGCGCAGGAGGATGGATGTGCTGGAAATGAGATGTTTGAGGACAATGTGTGGTGGGTGTGAGGTGGTTTGATCGAGTAAGTAACGTAAGGGTAAGAGAGATGTGTGGAAATAAAAAGAGTGTGGTTGAGAGAGCAGAAGAGGGTGTTTTGAAATGGTTTGGGCACATGGAGAGAATGAGTGAGGAAAGATTGACCAAGAGGATATATGTGTCGGAGGTGGAGGGAACGAGGAGAAGTGGGAGACCAAATTGGAGGTGGAAAGATGGAGTGAAAAAGATTTTGTGTGATCGGGGCCTGAACATGCAAGAGGGTGAAAGGAGGGCAAGGAATAGAGTGAATTGGATCGATGTGGTATACCGGGGTTGACGTGCTGTCAGTGGATTGAATCAGGGCATGTGAAGTGTCTGGGGTAAAACGTGGAAAGCTGTGTAGGTATGTCTATTTGCGTGTGTGGACGTATGTATATACATGTGTATGGGGGTGGGTTGGGTCATTTCTTTCGTCTGTTTCTGTGCGCTACCTCGCAAACGCGGGAGACAGCGACAAAGCAAAAAAAAAGAAAAGAAAAGAAAAAAAAAAGATATATATATATATATATATATATATATATATATATATATATATATATATATATATATATATATATATATATATATATATATATATATGCCTAGTTAAGTGTACAGTTAAATACTGTGTGTGTGTGTGTGTGTGTGTGTGTGTGTGTGTGTGTGTGTGTGTGTGTGTGTGTGTGTGTGTATGTGTGTGTCTGTGTCTGTGTCTGTTCAGTGGTCCCCAGTCTGGGTTTAGTTTTATAACTACTTTCTGATAACAGTATACTTGTACCCTGTGTCAACACGGTACGACCCCCACATTTCTCCTGTACCGTGTAGCTTGCATCAACACAGTTCCGAGTACCATACGTCAGTAAGGTACAACCATACACCTCTTCTGTGCCATGCAGAACGTGTCCTCACGGTACAACCCCAAACGTCCCCCGTACCAGGTACCAAGTGTCATCACAGCACAACCTTGGCTGTACCGTGTTTACCTGGTGGCCCTTCCCGTGTTGGTCATTCGCCTCACTGACTCTTCCCCTTCACTGGCAACATTGTCCAACTCCTTTGATGGTTTCCTCTGAAGACTGTACATTCCTCTTTTATTCTTGACATATTTCCTCCCTTAATCTGATACCTTGATTATGACTCGCAGGATTCTATAGTCCTCTTGCAAAACAGTTTAACATGTTTTAACTTATTGTTTTATGCATGCTCAGTAATCAGCAAGTTTCCCTACCATTGCTTAGCATCCTGTTCATGTAGTCCGTCCGTCCGATGATCCTCCCTCCCCGGTACCGGACGTGAGGAGGTGGGCCTCACCTGCCTGAGCAGCGTGACGCCTCCCAGCACCTCAACCCACCTCTGTTTACAGATACATTATCCCCGCGCTCTCTCTCTCTCTCTCTCTCTCTCTCTCTCTCTCTCTCTCTCTCTCTCTCTCTCTCTCTCTCTCTCTCTCTCTCTCTCTCTCTCTCTCTCTCTCTCTCTCTCTCTCTCTATCTATCTATCTATCTATCTATCTATCTATCTATCTATCTTCCCCCCACCAAGAGCACAAATTAACTTGATCTTCCTTTCACAAACCACCTGTAGTACGTCTCACTATCACTCACAGACCACCTGCAATAAGTTTCACCTCCATCCCTCAAAGACCTCCTGTAATGTATATCACCTTCATCCCTCACAGACCTGCATTATGTCTCACCTCCATCCTTCCAGATCCCTTGCAATATGTTTCATCTCCATCCCTCTCATACCTCCTGCAATACCCTTCACCTTCATCCCTCACAGACCTGCATTATGTCTCACCTCCATCCTTCCCAGATCCCTTGCAATATGTTTCAACTCCATCCCTCTCATACCTCCTGCAATACCCTTCACCTTCATCCCTCAGAGACCCCCTACAATACATCTCACCTCCATCCTTAGCACACCTCCTGCAATGCATCTCACCACCATCCATCGCATATCTCCTGCAATATATCTCACTTCCATCTCTCATAGACTTCCAGTAATGTGTCTCACCTACCCCCTGCAGTATGTCTCACCTCCATCCCTCAGAGACCTCTTGCAATATGTCTCATCTCCATCCCTCAGAGATATCCAGCAATATGTCTCACCTCCATCCCTAACACACTTCCTGCAATACATCTCACCTCCATCCCTCACAGATCGCCTGCAGTATATCTCACTGCCATCTCTCACAGTCCTGTGATATATCTCACCTCATTCCATCACAGACCTCCTGCAAAATGTCTCACATCCTTCCTTCAGAGACCTCCTGCAACATATCTCACTTCCAACCCTCAAAGTCCTCCTGCAATAAGTCTCATCTCCATTCCTCACACACCTCTTGCATTATGTCTCACTTCCATCCTTCACAGACCTCTTACAATACGTGTCACCTCCATCACTCACATATCTCCTCCATTATGTCTCACCTCCATCCCTCAGACATTTCCTGCAATACATCTCACCTCCATCCCTCACAGACCTCCTGCAATATATCACACCTCTATCTCTAACAGACCTCCTGGAATACGTCTCACCATCATCCCACAGGCTCCCTGCAGTACTTCTCATCTTCATCTCTCACAAACCTACAATGTGTCTGAAATCCATCCCTCACAGACCTCCTGCAATCACCTCCATCCCTCAGAGACCTCCTGCTATATTTGTTACCTCCATCCCTCACAGACCTCCTGGAATATGCTTCACCTTCAACTTTATATACCTGCTGCAAAACGACTAACATCCATCCCTCACAGACCTGCAAAATGTCTCACCTAAATCCCTAACACATCTCCTGCAACACGTCTCACCTCCAACCCTCGCAGACCTCCTGGAGTATGCTTCACTTTCAACCTTATACACCTACTGTAATACATCTCACATATCTCACAGGCCCGGAAATGTCTCACTCAATCCCTAACACACCTGTAATACTTCTCACCTTCATCTCTCACGGATCTCCTTCAACACATCTCACCTCCATCCACCACAGACCTCCTGCGATATGTCTCACATCCATCTCTCAGAGACCGCCTGCAATATCTCAGCTCCAACCCTCAGAGACCTCCTGCGATACGTCTCACCTCGATCCCTTAGAGTCCTCCTGTAATACGTCTCCCCTCCCCTCTCATAGATCTCGTCCCATACGTCTCACCTCCATCCTTCAGAGACCCCCTGCAATACTTCTCATCTCCATCCCTCGGAGACCTTCTGCAATAAGTCTCACCTGTATCCCTCACGCATTTCCTGCAATATATCTCACCAATATCCCTAAGACACCTTCTCTAATACCTCTTAACCCCATCCTTACAGTCCTCCTGTCATGTCTCACCTCCATCCCTTAGGGACGTCCTGCAATAAGTTTCACCTCCATCCCTCACATACCTCCTGTAATACGTCTCACCTCCAACCTTCATAGAACTCTTGCAGTATGTTTCACCTCCATCCTTACATACCTGCAGTAATATGTCTCACATACATCCCTTACAGACCTTCAAAATTTCTCATCTCAATCCCTAACACACCTCCTACAGTACATCTCACCTCCATCCCTCACAGATCTCCTGCAATATATTTTACCTTCATCTCTCACTGACCTCCTGTAATATGTCTCACCCCCTTCCATCACAGGCCTCCTGCAATATGTTTCAATTCATCACCACAGAGGCAAATTGCATTATGTTTCACCTTCAACCCCCAGAAACCTCATGCAATACGTCTCACCTCCATCCCTTAGACACCTCTTGCCTCCATCCCTCACAGACCTCCTGTAATGCGTCTCACCTCCACCCCTCAGAGACTGCTTGCAAAACTTCTTATCTCCATTACTGAAAAACCACCTCCAATAAGCCTCGCCTTCATCCCTCAGAGACTCTCTGCAAAACTTCTCATCTCCATCCCTCAGAGATATTTTGCAATACGTCTCACCTCCATCCCTCACAGACGTTCTGCAATATGTCACACCTCCATACCTCACAGTATGACTCACCTCACTCCCTCAAAAACCTCCTATAATTCGTCTCACCTCCATCCCTCACCAGCCTCCTGCAATACGTCCACCTCCATCTCTCACAGACCTCCTGCAATATTTCTCACCTTCACTCTCGCAAACCACCTGCAATACGTCTCACCTCCATATGTCACTCACCTCCTGCAATACATCTCGCCTCCTTCCCTCAGCTACATCCTGCAATATGTCTCACCTCCATCCGTCAGAGACCTCCTTCGGTACATCTCACCTCCATCCCCCACAGACCTTCTGCAATACGTCTCACCTCTATTCCTCATAGACCTGCTGCAATTAGTTTCAACTTCATCCTTACAACCTACTGCAATGCGCCTCACACCCATTCCTTGTAGAGGTACTTGCAAAATGTCTCACCTCAGTCCCTAGCACAGCCTATGCAACATGTCTCATCTCAATCCCTCACAGATTTCCTGCAATATATCTCACCTCCGTCCCTCAGAGACCTCCTGTGGTATGTCTCACCTCCATCCATCAGACTTAGTACAATATGTCTCACCTCCATCCTTACAGACCTCCTGCCATACAACTCACCTCCATCGCTCAGAGACCCCCTTGCAACACTTCTCATCTCCATCCCTTAAGAACCTCCTACAACGATCCTCACCTCCATCCATCACAGACCTCCAGCAGTCACCTCCATCCCACCAAACCTCTTGCAATAACTTTCTCTTCCATCCCTCACAGACCTCCTAAAATAAGCGTCACTTGCTGCAGTATTTCTCACCTCCATCTCTCACGGACATCCTGTAATATGTTACTCCTCCATCCATCACAGACCTCCTGCAATATGTCTCACATACACCCCTCACAAACCTCCTACAATACGTCATATCTCCATCCTTTAGAGATTTCCAACAATATGTCTCACCTCCATCCCTAACAGACATCCTGTAATACGTTTCACCGCCATCAATCACAGACCTCCTATAATACAGCTCACCTCCATCCCTCACACACTTCCTGCATTCTGTCTCACTTCCATCCTTCACAGACCTCCTGCAATACGTTTCACCTCCATCCCTCACAGACCTCCTGCAATATATCACACCTCTATCTCTAACAAATCTCCTGTAATACGTCTCACCTCCATCCTTCACAGACCTCCTGCAATACGTCTCACCTGCTCCCTCAGAGACTTCCTGCAATACTTCTCATCTCCATCCCTCGGAAACCTCTTAAAATGTCTCAAATCCATCCCTCACAGACCTCCTGCAATCACCCACATCCCTCAGATACCTCCTGTTATACTTGTTACCTTCAACCCTCACAGACCTCTTGGAATATGTTCACCTCCATCCTTACATACCTGCAGTAATATGTCTCACATACATCCCTTACAGACCTTCAAAATTTCTCATCTCAATCCCTAACACACCTCCTACAGTACATCTCACCTCCATCCCTCACAGATCTCCTGCAATATATTTTACCTTCATCTCTCACTGACCTCCTGTAATATGTCTCACCCCCTTCCATCACAGGCCTCCTGCAATATGTTTCAATTCATCACCACAGAGGCAAATTGCATTATGTTTCACCTTCAACCCCCAGAAACCTCATGCAATACGTCTCACCTCCATCCCTTAGACACCTCTTGCCTCCATCCCTCACAGACCTCCTGTAATGCGTCTCACCTCCACCCCTCAGAGACTGCTTGCAAAACTTCTTATCTCCATTACTGAAAAACCACCTCCAATAAGCCTCGCCTTCATCCCTCAGAGACTCTCTGCAAAACTTCTCATCTCCATCCCTCAGAGATATTTTGCAATACGTCTCACCTCCATCCCTCACAGACGTTCTGCAATATGTCACACCTCCATACCTCACAGTATGACTCACCTCACTCCCTCAAAAACCTCCTATAATTCGTCTCACCTCCATCCCTCACCAGCCTCCTGCAATACGTCCACCTCCATCTCTCACAGACCTCCTGCAATATTTCTCACCTTCACTCTCGCAAACCACCTGCAATACGTCTCACCTCCATATGTCACTCACCTCCTGCAATACATCTCGCCTCCTTCCCTCAGCTACATCCTGCAATATGTCTCACCTCCATCCGTCAGAGACCTCCTGCGGTACATCTCACCTCCATCCCCCACAGACCTTCTGCAATACGTCTCACCTCTATCCCTCATAGACCTGCTGCAATTTGTTTCAACTTCATCCTTACAACCTACTGCAATGCGCCTCACACCCATTCCTTGTAGAGGTACCTGCAAAATGTCTCACCTCAGTCCCTAGCACAGCCTATGCAACATGTCTCATCTCAATCCCTCACAGATTTCCTGCAATATATCTCACCTCCGTCCCTCAGAGACCTCCTGTGGTATGTCTCACCTCCATCCATCAGACTTAGTACAATATGTCTCACCTCCATCCTTACAGACCTCCTGCCATACAACTCACCTCCATCACTCAGAGACCCCCCTGCAACACTTCTCATCTCCATCCCTTAAGAACCTCCTACAACGATCCTCACCTCCATCCATCACAGACCTCCAGCAGTCACCTCCATCCCACCAAACCTCTTGCAATAACTTTCTCTTCCATCCCTCACAGACCTCCTAAAATAAGCGTCACTTGCTGCAGTATTTCTCACCTCCATCTCTCACGGACATCCTGTAATATGTTACTCCTCCATCCATCACAGACCTCCTGCAATATGTCTCACATCCACCCCTCACAAACCTCCTACAATACGTCATATCTCCATCCTTTAGAGATTTCCAACAATATGTCTCACCTCCATCCCTAACAGACATCCTGTAATACGTTTCACCGCCATCAATCACAGACCTCCTATAATACAGCTCACCTCCATCCCTCACACACTTCCTGCATTCTGTCTCACTTCCATCCTTCACAGACCTCCTGCAATACGTTTCACCTCCATCCCTCACAGACCTCCTGCAATATATCACACCTCTATCTCTAACAAATCTCCTGTAATACGTCTCACCTCCATCCTTCACAGACCTCCTGCAATACGTCTCACCTGCATCCCTCAGAGACTTCCTGCTATACTTCTCATCTCCATCCCTCGGAAACCTCTTAAAATGTCTCAAATCCATCCCTCACAGACCTCCTGCAATCACCCACATCCCTCAGATACCTCCTGTTATACTTGTTACCTTCAACCCTCACAGACCTCTTGGAATATGTTTCACCTTCAACCTTACATACCTGCTGTAACACGTCTCACATACACCCCTCACAGACCTGCAAAATGACTCACCTCAATCCCTAACACACCTCCTACGTTACATCTCATCTCTATCTCTCACAGATCTCCTGCAATTTACCTCACCTCTATCTCTCACAGACCTCCTGTAAAATGTATCGCCTCAATTCATCATAAACCCCCTGCAGTATGTCTCAAATCCATCCCACAGAAACCTTCTGCATTATGTTTCACCACCGACCCTTAGAAACCTCATGTAATGCGTCTCGCCTTTATTCCTCAGACACCTCTTGCAATATGACTCACCTCTATCCCTCACTCACATACCTTCTGTGATATGTCTCACCTCCATCCTCACAGATCTCCTGCGATACGTCTCATTTCCATTTCTCAGAGAATCCCTGCAATACTTATCTCCATCCCTCAGAGACCCTCTCCAATACGTCTCAACTCCACCCCTCACCGACCTCCTGCAATACGTCTCACCTCCATACCTCAAAGACCTCCTACAGTATGTCTCACCTCAATCCCTCAAAAACCTCCTGCAATTTCTCTCACTTCCATCCCTCACCGACCTCCTGCAATACTTCCACCTCCATCCCTCACAAACCTCCTGCAATATTTCTCACTTTCACCCCCCCAAACCACCTGCAATACGTCTCACCTCCATATCTCACACATCTCCTGCAATACGTCTCACCTCCATCCCTCAGCTACCTCTTGCAATACGTCTCACCTCCATTCCTCACAGGCCTCCTACAGTACGTTTCACCTTCACCCTTACAAACCACCTTCAGTACATCTCATCTTCGAACCTCACAGGCCTCCTGCAATCTACTTTTAACATCCATATCTCATAACCCTACTGCAATATGTTTCACATCCATCCCTCAACTACCTCCTGCAGTACCTCTCACCTCCATCCTTCACAGACCTCCAGCAGTAAGTCTCACCTCTACTGCTCACAGACTTCCTGCAATATGTATCAGCTCCATCCCTCATAGACCTTCTACAATACGTTTCACCTCCATCCCTCACAGACCTCCTGCAATATGTTTCAACTCCAACCTTACATACCTACCGCAATGCGTCTCACTTCCATCCCTCACAGATATCGTGCAATATGTCTTACCTCCATCCAGCACAGACCTCCTGTAATATGTCTCACCTTCATTCATCTCAGACCTCCTGCAATACGTCTCACCTCCATCTCTCACAAACCTCCTGCATTATGTCTCACCTCCATCCCCCAGACACTTCTTGCAATAAGTCTTACCTTCACCCCACTCAGGCCTCCAAGAATACGTCTCACCTCCATCCCTCACAGACCTGCACTATGTCTCACCTCCATCTCGCACAGACCCCCTGCAATATGTCTCACCTCCATCCCTCACAAACCTGCAATATATCTTACATACATTCCTCTTTAGACCTCCTGAAATATGTCTCACCTCCATCCCTCATAGACTTTCTGCAATAATTCTCACCTCCATCCCTCACACGCCTCCTGCAATATGTCTCATATCCATCCCTCAAAGACCTGCAACATGTCTCTCTTTCATCTCTTACAGACTTCCTGCAATATATCCTACCTCCATCCCACATAGACCTTCCGCATTAACTCTCATCTTCATCCCTCAAAGACCTTTAATATGTATCACCTACATCCCTTACAGACCTCCTGCAATACGTCTCACCTCCATCCCGCACAGACCTGCAATATGTCTAACCTCCATCTCTCACAGACCTCCTGCAATATGTCTCACCTCCATCCCTCACAGGCCTCCTGTATTATGTCTCACATCCTTTCCTCACAGACCTCCTTTAATGTGTATCAACTTCATCCATTACAGACCTGTAATATGTCTCTTCCATCCCTCACAGACCTCGTGTAATATGTCTCACATCCCTCAGAAACCTCCTGTATTATGTGTCACCTCCATCCCTCACAGACCTCTGCAATACGTGGAAGGTGGGTCGGTGCTTGGGGATTTGAGTGTGAAAGAGCTGTGAGGGACAGGGCGTCCAGTTTGTCCACTATATAGGTAGCGGTAGGACCTTGGCGGTAGTGATCCTCGGGGAGCAGCGGTAACCTCACAGCCAGAGGAAGTAGCAAAGAAAGACCAAGTAGTGCCAGCTGAGGACAGCACTGGCAGTATGGGTAGCGGGTTAACACAGCTACAGGTCAACTCTCTGGTAACCTTTTAGGACCAAGGCTGGTCGGGTCCAGTGTGGGGAGGGTCAGAGTGAGGCGGTGAACCCAAAACAGATGGAGAACCGTCTCTCCCCCGCTGCTGCACACGCAGACATTAACAGTGATAATACAAACACACATACAAACAGTAAAAAAGAGACGGCAAAGCTGAGTCCAGAAATCAGATCCAAGGGAAATAAGTTTGATATACACAAATGTCCGGATCATCATTACGAAACGCGATGAACTTATATCCTTTGCAATTACTGAAAAACTGAACATTATTGCAATTTCAGAAACGTAGGTGAACTCTGAAAATAAACACTTAATCGCCGAGTTAGCAATACCCGGACACAAACTGTTTACGAAAGATCGCTTGAACAGGGAAGGTGGTGGAGTTTTAATCTACGTTGATAACAATATCAGGGCTATTAAGATAAGCAAAGTAGATACACACAATTACGACTCTCTTTATATTGACATTACCGACAAGTTCAAAAGTAAACTACGTCTCGGCGTTATTTACAGACCTCCTGAGCGAAAAGAAGACGATAAGATATTATACAATGAAATCAAAACTATGATAAACAGATAAGAGGTTATCATAGTAGGAGACTTCAATAGTCCAAGCATAAACTGGAACACGTTAACAGGTGACCGAGAGGGAACGAGAGTAACGGAGCTGATTGAAGACGCTTTTCTAGATCAGTTGATTTAAAAAACCAACTAGAGGTATAAATATTCTTGATCTTGTCCTCATCAGTGACACAAACTAATCAACTCTTTCGAAGTAGGTGAGAGTTCGTCAAACAGCGATCACAGTTTGATTAGATTAGAGAAAAATTTAGATTATGAAATAAATGACAACAGATTCTCAACCACAGATCACAGGAGAGCAAATTTTGAACATTAGACGCGAAATTTCTTGACGTTCACACAGAAGAGAAAATGTGAAATGATTCTAAAAACACACTATTCGAGAATGAAAATAAAGATATTCCACGAATTACGAAGATGACTTGCAATATTTCAAAACCATCATGGATGAATTGGAGAACAGAAGGACTAATTTTCCTAGAGAAGAAAATTTATAAAAAATTCAAATAAATGGGAACCGATGAAAATCGCCAGAAATCAGTGAAAATCCTAAGAGGGTGTAAGAAGGTCATAAGACAAAGTGAACGCGAGAAAGAAATAAGAATTTCCTTGAAAGCTAAGAACAATCCAAAGGAATTCTTCAAATATATAAGACAAAGGAAGACAGTAAAAGAAGGAATTGGACCATTACGAAACGAACATGACACACTAACTACTGACGACAAGGAAATGGCTAACATGCTAGATCATTCTTTTAACTCCGTATTCATAATTGAAGAAACATCTCGAATACCACAACCAATGAAAATGTTTCAAGGATCTGATGAAGAAGAGTTGAAGGTTAGAGAAATAAAGAGCTCTGAAATACATAAATACCTGGACCAATTATATCCTAACACATCCAACGGCCAAGATAACTTAGCTCCAAGATTCTTAAAGGTCAGGAGACAGTTGATGTACCCCGTATCAAAAATGTTCAATAAATCTCTTTCGGATGGTCAGGTGCCAACTGACTGGAAACTAGCAAATGTTACTCTCATATATGAAAAAAGAGACAAAATGTGTGCATTGAGCTACCGCCCAATTAGCCTTACGTCAGTTTTTGGTAAAACGATGAAAAAAATAATACGAGATACAATTGTCACGTTTCTAGAACATCACAAAATTATATCAGACAACCAACACGGTTTCCGCTATAGAATTTACTGGAATCTTTTAATGTTATTTATCAGAATTGGGACGAAAAATCACCATCTGATGCAATATATTTAGATTTCCAAAAGGCTTTCGATAAAATACTTCACAAGAGACTTTAACATAAACTCAAAGCACACAGAATCGGTGAAGAACTCTGTACATGGATCAGAGACTGGCTTACCGGAAGAAGGCAGCGTGTAGTATTAAACGGCGAAGTCTCAGATTGGCTAGACGTAACGAGTGGTGGTGTGCCACAGGGGTCGGTCCTAGGCCCAATTCTTAACATGATATACATTAATGACCTAGAACTCGGTCTCATATCTAAGATCTCAAAATTTGCTGACGATACTAAACTGGGAGGTAGAGCTGTAAACACGCGGGACTGCAAAATAATTGAAAGAGATCTTAACTTATTAGCAGAGTGGTCAGACAGATGGCAAATGAAGTTTAGTAAAGACAAGTGTAAAGTTATGCACTTTGGAGACAAGAATATCCGTTACGACTACAAACTATTCGGAAACTCTCTACCTAAAGCAAATGAAGAAAAGGACATTGGAGTCGTCATTAGCAACAATCTGAAATGCACCAAACAGTGTCAAGCAACAAGTAAAATAAGCAACCAGGTGTTAGTTGTCACAGCCAGGAACATAGATTGCAAGACACCAGAAACAATTGTCACACTTTATAATTCACTTGAAAGACCACTCTTTGGTCTCCAAACTATAAGAAAGACGGAAAAATTAAAGCAAGTACAAAGACGCGCGACAAAATTGATCCCATGCCTTAGAAATCTGGAATACGAAGAGAGGCTAAAACGATTGGATCGCTTCTCCCTTGAATAACGTAGACTTCGCGGCGACATAATCCAAGTGTTCAAAAGTCTGAACAAGTCTGATAATGTAAATCACAAACATCTTTCGAAACACAAGAAAATATGGTTACCAGGACAAATGAAATAGAACTCAAAGCTAAAAGATGTAGTATGGACGTGGGAAAAAGCTTCTTTTTTCATAGGTGTATTGAGCACTAGAATAAGTTACCGTCAGACGTAATGAATGTTAAGACTATGAATTCCTTCGAAAGTCGTTAAGACAAATATTTTATAAATTTAGGTAAAGTCTGAGAAAAACACCAGAAATGAATTATATAAACGACAGTGGTAACAGGGACAGTAAGGTTAATGTGCAGCAGCGGGGAGTCGGTGATAGCTTAAAAAAACTGCTGAGCGAAAATATATTTTGCTGTCAAGCCAAACTCTTATTTTTGTCTACTTCTTACCAGACAATCCAGTCTTGGGCCAATCAGGCCTCCTGTTGACGGTCTTTCTCATAGAGACTCAAGTAAACCTCCATCCCTCTCAGACCTCCTGCTATATGTTTCACCTCCATCCCTCACAGACCTCCTACAGTATGTTCAACCTTCATCCCTCTCAGATCTGCAATATTTCTCTTCTCCTTCCCTCACAGAACTCCCGCAATACGTCTCACCTCCATCCCTCACAGACCACCTGCAGTACGTCTAACCTCCATCCCTCTCAGACCTCCTTCAATATTTCTCATCTCCCTCCCTCACAGACCTCTTGCAACACGTCTCAACTACATCCCGCACAGACCTGCAACATGCCTCACCTCCATCCCTCATAGACCTCCTGCAGTACGTCTAACCTCCACTTTCACATACCTCCCGCAATATTCCTCATCTCCATCTCTCACAGACCTCATGCAATACGTCTCATCCACACCTCCCACTGACTTCTTGTAATCTGTCTTATCTCCATCCTTCATAGACCTCCTGCAATATGTCTCACCTCCATCCCTCACAGACCACCTGCAAAATGTATCATTTCCATCCCTCACAAACCTCCTGCAGTATGTCTCACTTCATCCCTCACAAACCTCCTGGAATACGTTTCACTTTCATCCTTCACACACCTCCCATAATACGTCTTACCTCCATCTTTGTCAGATCTCCTGCAATAAGTCTTATCTTCCACTCTCACCTCCTCTTACTGGAGTAACCTCGCCTGCTGCCCTTCCTGAACTCTCAACTAATCCATCCCTTGAGACCCGTGGAGCCTGATGGGTTGCAGCCCCTTCTCCAGTTCCACACGGTCCCTCGTCAGAAGCCAGGCTGGCCTGCAGCTTTTCACTCTCCTCCACTTCTCCAGAATATCCAGGTTCCCTCCTGCGCTTGCTAAAGAGTAGAGAACGTCTTGTCATATGTGCTTTCCACGAACTCTCTGGCTGGCATCTGCCTCTCACTTCATACCTCACTTAACATCTGTAACTCACCATCAACCTGAGATACCAAGTCTCTACTGTATTATGCCGTACCTTCAACTTATAACAGTCCAATAGATCATTCATACCTCTTCACCCCTTATCACAGCCCCCTAGCGAGGAAGCTTACGATTTCTGACCCCTCATTCTCATCTTCTAACATCACAAAATCACTATTTTGGCCTCCTAACAAGGTATTATCAAGTATTTTCATATCATCAAACCCAGTGAGCTCCCATCACCACAAGGTGTCTTTATAACACCTCTCCATACATTTTAAAAACCTCAGCATCATATAAAATTTCTGGCTCACTTCACTACACCTCACCATCATCTTACACCTAACATTACGTCGTACTACATCCCTCTCACCTTATCACCTTGACGTACCTCCATATCATGTAACATCACACCCTCACCTTCCGCCACCTCGCTTAAGCTTCGAATTTCATCTCCCCACCAGAAGGGTCGCTGGAGGCTTGGGAGGGGCGGGGCACAGGCTCCTCCAAGCTAGTGCTCAATTCTGTCGGTCCTGAGAACTTCGGCCACTACCGTTGTATCGTCGCCAATCCGCTGGGCACTGTCTCCACCACCATGACACTCGTAGGTAAGTTTGTGTGTGTGTGTGTGTGTGTGTGTGTGTGTGTGTGTGTGTGTGTGTCTTTGAAATATATGTACGATTATGTATATCTATATATGTGGATGTAATGGTAGGTATTTGCATGCTCACTTTTATGTCAAAGACTTCGTTCATGGAGAAAAGTGCTCTTAGAGGTCAAACCTTAGATGAAACATAGAAAAATGTTTTATGTGTTAAGAATCAAGAATCAAGACGTATTAAGGAGGCTGGAAATGTGCATTCCGAAATGGAGCAGAGTATGACGGAAAAAATAATAGTAAGCTAAGTTCCGAAGCGTAGCGGTTTATGGGCGTAGGCAAACCATAAAGTTGCATGATTACCTTGTGACTGATGGCAACTTAAGAATACGGCATCCCCTGTGCCCACCCTAGAGTTGCCATTGTTTACGAATTAATCATGTGACTGTCTCGCCTAGTATTGCATAATCTGGTTAATGACAAAGTTACGAAAACCGCCGGTCCTCGGGAGCAGAAACCGAAACAATAAATACAGATGAAAAGTAGAAAACCAAGCTTGCGGCGTAAGGGCAGACTGGGAAAGGTGAGAATTCGGAATACTTAAGATCCGACTCTGTCAAGTACACATTTAGATCCACAAAACTTGCCTAGATGTAATAACAGTACTCTGACCCTATCTTTATGCGAATGGAGTAACTCTTCAGATAAGCTCTCCACCATGTGAAGAAGACTCCCAGTTTCTTCAAGGGCTATTAAGGGATTTTGTAATGTTAGGTTTCAAGATAGAATAATTATTACGGTGAAACCAGGTATGTTTATATTGTTGTGAGGTGTATCAATATGTGTGCGTGCATGAGTCTACCTATCTTAGTGTCAGGGAGGGAGCTATATCTCTCGTCGTCAATATGTGTGCGTGCATGAGTCTACCTATCTTAGTGTCAGGGAGGGAGCTATATCTCTCGTCGGGCTTTGTCTCTCAACTCCACATTTCTGCCGGTAGTTGTTCCTCCAGTATCATAGCAATATCAGTTTCCTCTTTACTTACTTTCTTCCACACATCCACCATTCTACGTTGCGTGGAGCCTCACCAGAGGGAGTGTGTTGTTTTCTAGTGCAGGAGAGCAGTACTTGGATCTTGTACCCTCGACTGCGGCTCTTGCTTACCTATGACAGGGATAGGTGAGTCGCCCGTCTATGTTTGCCCCTAGCAGTCCATGACCTCCTCACCATCCTAGTAGTGACACACGGCAGCTGGCCACCCTGCGGCCCAGGGATGCAACAGGTGAAGATTATTTTGAAGACCTGCAGCCAATGACCCCTCGACCATCTTTGGTCTGCCTTGTTACTGGATCTGATCTCTCCAACCGGGAGAGTGCGTGAGTTGTATGTATATCTGTTCGTCCACTTTAAAGAATTTTACGCCCAACCTCCGGCCATTGACCCAGTAAACTAGACTAGGTAGTCAGTGATTAGTTAGGTAGATATTTTCAAGCTACTTAACCCAACGAACAAAGTTGTATGGGGATAGATTGATAGTAAAAGTGGCTAGCATTATACATAGATAAAAGTGACCACAGTGAACCTGCATACATGCAATTCAAGACACCAGCGGTTTCGTGTTGACATTGGATGCCTCTGTAGTTCAGCAGTATCTTGGCTGGCTCGCTGAAGAGGAACTAGAACAGTGTATAACAGTTTATTCATTCTGATCCCACACTGCCCAGTCCAACCCTCCGCGCTAGAAGGTGGTTTCATGGAAAGTCTGTTAAATGTGGCGGTGTGAAACTTCCACACACTCCTAAACCGTAAGAATCAATCGACCGTCCGACCATATGAACTGCCACAGTTGCTTAAGAGTTAGTAATAAACACCATAGACAGAACGACGCTAAGTGAGACTTGCTTGTCGAAGGTCAACTTTCTGAAGAAGACGCTGGTTACGCTTTCTGTTAGAAGGATCGTTCTGTACATATGCCACAAGTGGCAGGGTTGGCTTTTACCAACCAGAAGAAAGTTACATCTTACCAGGAAAGCTAGTCTATCAGCATAGGTTAAAGATTGAAGCTTTGATTGTTCTTGATAGATAAAAAGTACGTCACACTGGTCAGGCGAGAGTGGGATGAGAAGCTCTGATGAGATACATGAGCAGTTTTGTGTCGAGCTGACCGATGTAATCTGGAGCAGCTCCCGCAAAGACAAGCTCGTCAGCCTGTGTAGTACTGAAACTAAGGTTGGCCATGATAACAGCAACTGGCAGGGTATGTTGCGCAAGTACGGCGAGGGCAAGGTATACACCACTGTTTTAACATGACTAAAGACCTGTGAAACGCCAGCTGTTTATTACCAACAATGTCTTCTAAGTTGCTAGTAATCAAACGTACGCGATGCATTGTTGTTCACGTCACCAGTACTTTACGGTCTAAATTCTGAACCGACAACAAAACCTCAAAACTTTCTGTCTACGTTTTGTGCTAAATGGCGTTGACTGTCGACCGCCGCCTCCCGCACCTGACGCTCCCTCACCGTCCAGTAGCAGCAGCGGCTCTTATCATTTAGGCAAGCTATGTGGCCGCCTGGGGTCCAGCAGTACATAGGCAAGGTGCCCACCAACATGATCACTCATGAGCCATACAGTTTGCTGGATATTCATTTGAACTTAATCACCTATTAAACATTTAATCACCTTCCGACTACAGTATCATCATTATTTAAGAATGATGATCTCTGTTATACTTCAGTATACTTCAGCAGTTATCAGACATACATGCAGCACTCAACAACGAATTATGTTCTTATATTTTTTCTTGTTTCGGTATTTCAAGACACATATGCTGACCAGACTCAGCCTCAAACTGATAGTCTCTATTCAATAAAGGATTTACACGAGGTTCTTGTCTACGTAGAGTCATCAGTTCCAAACATAGTCTGTGAAACAACTGGAAACTGTCCGATTAAACCACCAACCATCTGCTGAATTATGGTGTACCCAGATGACTGGCTCTTTGGACATATTTCGAAAAGTCGATAATGAAGAATGTTCTAAATAGACGTGCCTGATGCCAGTCAGCGTAAACACCGCTGGCTTCACAGAACGTCTTCAGGCAGTCTTGGTTTGATGGTCACAGCTGAACCAGCCATATGACCCGTGACCAAATAAGACGTCGACTACCCACAACACACTCACCACATCAAGAACTCAGTTTCCGGCCGCCAGATGCACGACGGTCGGTTTGACTGTAAAGCTGACGATCACAAACGCTCGTTTAATATCAGGCACTCAAGCACACACGCACTAGTGACCCACTCAACCCAGCTGAACATCATCAAGTGTCGATGGAAGTTCACTCATCTTGAACTTCACTGTCGTTCATCGGCAACAGGCAGACAAAAGACTGTTCAGTAACTGTCATTGATGATTCCCCGTAGCTTACCCCAGGACATCCTACATGTATGACACCTCTGGACACCAGCTCGAGGAGGTGAGAGCCATCCCCACCTGTGAAAAACAACGGATCACCCAGACCCGGTAGCATGCCTGCTTGAAGGTCTTATCGTGGACAAGCTTTTGACTTCTACGTGTAGGGCTCCAGCACCGTACTCTGCAGGTGAAAGATGCGAACATTGTGGCCACACTCTCCGCCTGGCACAGACCCATGCAAGAACACTCCAGGGTCGTGGTCACTTACTGACATTACAGCTAGTGTTCTGGACTAACTGTAGTGTGGTTCCCGCTCCCATCATAGGGCTTTAATGATGACTTATGGTGTGCCATCAAACCCACCAATCTTGATGTTATGCGTCAACTGCATTCAATGTCCATACTAGCACAACCTCTTGAGCACGACACTACAACCCTTGAGCAAGACATTACAACCCTTGAGCACGACACTACAACCCTTGAGCACGACATTACAACCCTTGAGCACGACATTACAACCTTGAGCACGACACTGCAACCCTTGATCACGACACTACAACCCTTGAGCACGACACTACAACCCTTGAGCACGACATTACAACCCTTGAGCATGACACTACAACCCTTGAGCACGACATTACAAGCCTTGAGCACGACACTGCAACCCTTGATCACGACACTACAACCCTTGAGCACGACATTACAACCCTTGAACACGACATTACAAACCTTGAGCACGACATTACAACCCTTGAGGACGACATTACAACCCTTGAGCACGACACTACAACCCTTGAGCACAACATTACAACCTTGAGCACGACACTACAACCCTTGAGCATGACACTACAACCCTTGAGCACGACAGTACAACCCTTGACAACGACATTACAACCCTTGAACACGACATTACAAACCTTGAGCACGACATTACAACCCTTGAGGACGACATTACAACCCTTGAGCACGACACTACAACCCTTGAGCACAACATTACAACCTTGAGCACGACACTACAACCCTTGAGCATGACACTACAACCCTTGACCACGACAGTACAACCCTTGAGCACGACATTACAAACCTTGAGCACGACACTACAACCCTTGAGGACGACATTACAACCCTTGAGCACGACACTACAACCCTTGAGGACGACATTACAACCTTGAGCACGACACTACAACCCTTGAGCATGACACTACAACCCTTGACCACGACAGTTCAACCCTTGAGCACGACATTACAACCCTTGAGCACGACACTGCAACCCTTGAGGACGACATTACAACCCTTGAGCATGACACTACAACCCTTGAGCACGGCATTACAACCCTTGAGAACGACATTACAACCCTTGAACACGACATTACAACCCTTGAGCACGACACTACAACCCTTGAGTACGACATTACAACCTTGAGCACGACACTACAACCCTTGATCACGACACTACAACCCTTGAGCACGACATTACAACCCTTGAACACTACATTACAAACCTTGAGCACGACACTACAAACCTTGAGGACGACATTACAACCCTTGAGCACGACGCTACAACCCTTAAGCACGACATTACAACCTTGAGCACGACATTACAACCCTTGAGCACGATATTACAACCCTTGAGCACGACACTACAACCCTTGAGGACGACATTACAACCCTTAAGCACGACACTACAACCCTTGAGCACAACATTACAAACCTTAAGCACGACACTACAACGCTTGAGCACGACACTACAACCCTTGACCACGACGCTACAATCCTTGAGCACGACATTACAACCCTTGAGCACGACATTACAAACCTTGAGCACGGCACTACAACCCTTGAGCCACTTGAGCATGACACTACAACCCTTGAGCACGACATTACAAACCCTGAGCACGACACTACAACCCTTGAGCTCGACACTACAACCCTTGAGCACAACACTACAACCCTTGAGCACGACATTACAAACCTTGAGCACGACACTACGACCCTTGAGCACGACACTACAACCCTTAAGCACGACATTACAACCTTGAGCACGACATTACAACCCTTGAGCACGATATTACAACCCTTGAGCACGACACTACAACCCTTGAGGACGACATTACAACCCTAGAGCACGACACTACAACCCTTGAGCACAACATTACAAACCTTGAGCACGACACTACAACGCTTGAGCACGACACTACAACCCTTGACCACGACGCTACAACCCTTGAGCACGACATTACAACCCTTGGGCACGACATTACAAACCTTGAGCACGACACTACAACCCTTGAGCCACTTGTGCATGACACTACAACCCTTGAGCACGACATTACAAACCTTGAGCACGACACTACAACCCTTGAGCTCGACACTACAACGCTTGAGCACAACACTACAACCCTTGAGCACGACATTACAAACCTTGAGCACGACACTACAACCCTTGAGCATGACACTACAACCCTTGAGCACGACATGACAAAACTTGAGCACGACACTACAACCATTAAGCACGACACTACAATCCTTGAGTACGACACTACAACCCTTAAGCATGACACTACAATCCTTGAGAATGACATGACAAAACTTGAGCACGACTCTACAACCATTACGCACGACACTACAATCCTTGAGTACGGCACTACAACTCTCAAGCTCGACTTTGCAACCCTTGAGCACAACTCTACAGACCTTGGGTACGACACAACAATCCTTAAACATGACAGTAAAGTCCTTGAGCACGACATTACAACTCTTCAACACGATATTACAACCCTTGAGTATAGCAGAACAAACATTAAGCACGACAGTATAACCCCTTGGCACGACACTGCAACCCTTAAGCACGACACTTCAATCCTTGAGCACGACATTGCAACCCTTGAACACGACAGCGCAACCTTTGAGCATGACACTACAACATTTGCGCACGACACCACATCCATTGAGCACGATACTACAACCACTAAGCACGAAACTACAAACCTTGAGCACGACATCACAATCGTTGAGCACGACATTACAACCCTTGAACACAACTTTACAGGCCGTAGGTATGACACAACATTCCTTAAGCACGACAGTACAACCACTGAACACATTACAACTCTCGAGCACGACATCACAACCCTTGAGCACAACTCTACAAACCTTGGGTCGGCACAGCTATCCTTAAGCACGATAATACAATCCTCGAGCACGACATTACAACCCTTTACGATACTACAACCCTAGAGCATAAAAGTACAAACCTTAAGCACGACAACCTTGAGCACGACACTACAACTCTTGAACACATTAGAATAATTGAACACGACCATACAACCCTTGAGCACAAGGCAACAAACCTTGAGCATAACATTATTACCCTTGAACACGACATTAGAATCCATGAACACGACCCTACCAACCTTGAACACGACACTACAATCCTTGAAGACGCCATTAGAATCCATGAACACAAAGCTACAAACCTTGAGCCCTTGAGCACGAGACTACAAACCTTGAGCATAACATTTTTACCCTTGAACACGACATTAAGATCCTTGAACACGATGCTACAAACCTTGAACACGACATTAAAATCCTTGAACACGATACTACAATCCTTGAACACGACATTAAAATCCTTGAACACGATACTACAAACCTTGAACACGACACTACAAAACTTGATCACAATACAGCACAAACCCTTCAGCATGATACTGCAACCCTTGAGCACGACTCTACAGTCCTTGAGCACGACACTACAAACGTTGAACACGACACTACAAACATTGCACGCGAGATTATAACCCTTGAGTACGACACTGTAACCCTTGAGCATGACTCTGCAACCCTTGAGTACGACACCCCAACCCTTGAGCACGACACCACAAACCTTGTGCACTGCATTATAACCCTTGATCATAACACTATAACTCTTGAGCACATTACAGCTCTTGAGATCATTGCAGCCCTTGAGCACGAAACCACAACCCTTGCTCGCGACACCACAAGCGTTGAAGACGAACTTGCAACTTTTTAACACGACAGCACAACCCACGATCACAACGGTGCCACCTTTGGCTATGTTGGCCTACATTCATCGTGTCCCGTCTGCCTATCCCACATATTTGCCTCTATATAAGTTGGATATACAGAACTGTATCATGATCCTTCAGCAAACCACTTCGTCTTCGATCGTTAGGTCCCGTGTTGTCAGTCTTTCCCATGTGCTCCCCTATACTCTCTCAAGGGCCAGGCGATCATACCCAAGGCTCGTATCGATGTGTTCAACGGCTACGTCGTTGACCACAGTAAGACAAGGGTATGTTGTATGCGCCTCTAAAAAGGGTTTTCAGTCAGTTTTTTTATTCCACTGTCCATGTCGGCCACCATGCTGGGCTTGCTTGTCCCGGGATGCGTCGCCCGTGATCCTCTACTCCACACGGCCAAGCTTGTCATCGTCTCTCGCTTCACAACAAACACAAACAAAAAACAAATACAAGAACAAGGTTTATAACTGCAACTTGGAGACACATCGGGATGCTGCAAGAACTTACAGCCCGTTTTGTGGGGACGAGACAACGCAACTGACTACCGCCAGTTTATATATTAATCTGTCAATAAATATCCATTTTATCCATTGTCGTATAGAAAAATACGATAAATAATTAACTTGACTTATAAGTTCTCAATTAAACACACACACACACACACACACACACACACACACACACACACACACACTAGACAAAACACAATAATTGGAGGCTGGCGGCTCACATCGACCTCTGGAGGCTGAGCTCCTGTGATGCTTCCCTCGTGAGCCCCTGACTCATGCAGGGAGGGAGGGAGGGAGCGTATGCTGCTGCAGGAACACTGATGCTGACCCCAGGAGCAGCGGGGGCTGCTGAAGCACTGCTGTTACTGCTGACGCAGGAACACGACACTACGATCCTTGAGCATGACAGTACGATCCTTGAGCATGACAGTACGATCCTTGAGCATGACACTACGATCCTTGAGCATGACAGTACGATCCTTGAGCATGACACTACGATCCTTGAGCATGACAGTACGATCCTTGAGCATGACAGTACGATCCTTGAGCATGACAGTACGATCTTTGAGCATGACAGTACGATCTTTGAGCATAACAGTACGATCCTTGAGCATGACAGTACGACCCTTGAGCATGACAGTACGACCCTTGAGCATGACAGTACGATCCTTGAGCATGACAATACGATCCTTGAGCATGACAGTACGATCCTTGAGCATGACAGTACGATCTTTGAGCATGACAGTACGATCCTTGAGCACGACAGTACGATCCTTGAGCACGAGAGTACGATCCTTGAGCATGACACTACGATCCTTGAGCATAACAGTACGATCCTTGAGCATGACACTACGATCCTTGAGCATGACACTACGATCCTTGAGCATGACACTACGATCCTTGAGCATGACACTACGATCCTTGAGCACGACAGTAGGATCCTTGAGCACGAGAGTACGATCCTTGAGCACGACACTACGATCCTTGAGCATAACAGTACGATCCTTGAGCACGACACTACGATCCTTGAGCATGACAGTACGATCCTTGAGCATGACAGTACGATCCTTGAGCATGACAGTACGATCCTTGAGCATGACAGTACGATCCTTGAGCATGACAGTACGATCCTTGAGCATAACAGTACGATCCTTGACCAAGACAGCACGAACCTTCAGCACGAGAGTACGAACCATGACCACGACAGCACGATCCTTGACCACGACAGCACGACTCCTGGGTATGATGATGTGGCCTTTGAGCTTACTGTTGAGGCTCCGTCCACAGGCCAAGCAATGGTGCCAAAGGGTCCTGCCCTCGTCCTCAGGGTATCAGACCTGCCCTCGTCCTCAGGGTATCAGACTTGCCCTCGTCCTCAGGGTATCAGACCTGCCCTCGTCCTCAGGGTATCAGACCTGCCCTCGTCCTCAGGGTATCAGACTTGCCCTCGTCCTCAGGGTATCAGACCTGTCCTCGTCCTCAGGGTATCAGACTTGCCCTCGTCCTCAGGGTATCAGACCTGTCCTCGTCCTCAGGGTATCAGACTTGCCCTCGTCCTCAGGGTATCAGACCTGTCCTCGTCCTCAGGGTATCAGACTTGCCCTCGTCCTCAGGGTATCAGACCTGTCCTCGTCCTCAGGGTATCAGACTTGCCCTCGTCCTCAGGGTATCAGACCTGTCCTCGTCCTCAGGGTATCTGACCTGTCCTCGTCCTCAGGGTATCAGACCTGTCCTCGTCCTCAGGGTATCAGACCTGTCCTCGTCCTCAGGGTATCAGACCTGCCTTCGTCCTCAGGGTATCAGACCTGCCCTCGTCCGCAGGGTATCAGACCTGTCCTCGTCCGCAGGGTATCAGACCTGTCCTCGTCCTCAGGGTATCAGACCTGTCCCTCGTCCTCAGGGTATCAGACCTGTCCTCGTCCTCAGGGTATCAGACCTGTCCTCGTCCTCACGGTATCAGACCTGTCCTCGTCCTCAGGGTGTCAAATCATACGCTTTGAGTCAAGCGTATCTGGAGGCAATGTAAGTCGAGAGCAATTGGCTTTTGAAGCCCCATCTCTCTTACAAAATCTTTGATTCCAGATAATAATTGTGTAGAACCCGTCTAGACACGGATGTATCCAGGACTCCTCTGGTGGAGATCCCTTCTAGACACGGATGTATCCGGGACTCCTCTGGTGGAGATCCCTTCTAGACACGGATGTATCCGGGACTCCTCTGGTGGAGATCCCTTCTAGACACGGATGTATCCGGGACTCCTCTGGTGGAGTTCCCTTCTAGACACGGATGTATCCGGGACTCCTCTTATGTAGATTCCGTCTAGACACGGATGTATTCAGGACTCCTTTGGTGTAGGCCCGTCTAGACACGATATCCAGGACTCCTCTGGTGGAGAACCCATCTAGACACGTATACATCCACGACTCCTCTAGTGGAGAACCCGTCTAGACACGTATATATCCAGGACTCCTCTAGTGGAGAACCCGTATATATCCAGGACTCTTCGGGTGGAGAACGCGTCTAGACAGATATATTTCCAGGACCTCTGGTTCATCTGAGAACATTGTCAGGTAATATGACCTGACCTCTGAGGCAGCTGCTGGATCCATCACATCATATTTCGCCAGTCTTTTCATTTTCTCTACCTTTCTTACGTTTCTTTATTGGAGCAAATTATATTTTTTGAAAGGCTGGTCGTACCAACTGACGTAGGTGGTGTTAAAGTCCAACACACACGATAAGCAGCTGTTTACATATATATATATATATATATATATATATATATATATATATATATATATATATATATATATATATATATATATTTTATTTTGCTTTGTCGCTGTCTCCCGCGTTTGCGAGGTAGCGCAAGGAAACAGACTAAAGAAATGGCCCAACCCACCCCCATACACATGTATATACACACACGTCCACACACGCAAATATACATACCTATACATCTCAATGTACACATATATATACACACACAGACACATACATATATACCCATGCACACAATTCACACTGTCTGCCTTTATTCATTCCCATCGCCATCCCACCAAACATGGAATACCATCCCCCTCCCCCCTCATGTGTGCGAGGTAGCACTAGGAAAAGACAACAAAGTCCTCATTCGTTCACACTCAGTCTCTAGCTGTCATGCAATAATGCCCGAAACCACAGCTCCCTTTCCACATCCAGGCCCCACACAGCTTTCCATGGTTTACCCCAGACGCTTCACATGCCCTGATTCAATCCACTGACAGCACGTCGACCCCGGTATACCACATCCATCCAATTCACTCTATTCCTTGCCCTCCTTTCACCCTCCTGCATGTTCAGGCCCCGATCACACAAAATCTTTTTCACTCCATCTTTCCACCTCCAATTTGGTTTCCCACTTCTCCTCGTTCCCTCCACCTCCGACACATATATCCTCTTGGTCAATCTTTCGTCACTCATTCTCTCCATGTGCCCAAACCATTTCAAAACACCCTCTTCTCTCTCAACCACGCTCTTATTATTTCCACACATCTCTCTTACCCTTACATTACTTACTCGATCAAACCACCTCACACCACACATTGTCCTCAAACATTTCCAGCACATCCACCCTCCTGCGCACAACTCTATCCATAGCCCACGCCTCGCAACCATACAACATTGTTGGAACCACTATTCCTTCAAACATACCCATTTTTCCTTTCCGAGATAATGTTCTCGACTTCCACACATTCTTCAAGGCTCCCAGGATTTTCACCCCCTCCCCCACCCTATGATTCACTTCCGCTTCCATGGTTCCATCCGCTGCCAGATCCACTCCCTGATATCTAAAACATTTTACTTCCTCCAGTTTTTCTCCATTCAAACTTACCTCCCAATTGACTTGACCCTCAACCCTACTGTACCGAATAAACTTGCTCTTATTCACATTTACTCTTAACTTTCTTCTTTCATACACTTTACCAAACTCAGTCACCAGCTTCTGCAGTTTCTCACATGAATCAGCCACCAGCGCTGTATCATCAGCGAACAACAACTGACTCACTTCCCAAGCTCTCTCATCCACAACAGACTTCATTCTTGCCCCTCTTTCCAAAACTCTTACTTTCACCTCCCTAACAACCCCATCCATAAACAAATTAAACAACCATGGAGACATCACACACCCCTGCCGCAAACTTACATTCACTGAGAACCAATCACTTTCCTCTCTTCCTACACGTACACATGCCTTACATCCTCGATAAAAACTTTTCACTGCTTCTAGCAACTTGCCACCCACACCATATATTCTTAATACCTTGCACAGAGCATCTCTATCAACTCTATCATATGCCTTCTCCAGATCCATAAATGCTACATACAAATCCATTTGCTTTTCTAAGTATTTCTCACATACATTCTTCACAGCAAACACCTGATCCACACATCCTCTACCACTTCTGAAACCACACTGCTCTTCCCCAATCTGATGCTCTGTACATGCCTTCACCCTCTCAATCAATACCCTCCCATATAATTTACCAGGAATACTCAACAAACTTATATTTTGAAGGTTTGTTGAATGTGTTTGATGATAGATTGGCAGATATAGGGAGTTTTGGTCGAGTTGGTGTGCAAAGTGAGAGGGTTAGGGAAAATGATTTGGTAAACAGAAAAGAGGTAGTAAAAGCTTTGCGGAAGATGAAAGCCGGCAAGGCAACAGGTTTGGATGTTATTGCAGTGGAATTTATTAAAAAAGGGGGTGACTGTATTATTGACTGGTTGGTAAGGTTATTTAATGTATGTATGACTCATGGTGAGATGCCTGAGGATTGGCGGAATGCGTGCATAGTGCCATTGTACAAAGGCAAAGTGGATAAGAGTGAGTGCTCAAATTACAGAGGTATATATATATATATATATATATATATATATATATATATATATCTTTTTTTTTCTTTTAAACTATTCGCCATTTCCCGCGTTAGCGAGGTAGCGTTAGGAACAGAGGACTGGGCCTTTTTTGGAATATCCTCACCTGGCCCCCTCTGTTCCTTCTTTTGGAAAATCTAAAAAAAAAGAGAGGGGAGGATTTCCAGCCCCCCGCTCCCTCCCCTTTTAGTCGCCTTCTACGACACGCAGGGAATACGTGGGAAGTATTCTTAATCCCCTATCCCCAGGGATAATATATATATATATATATATATATATATATATATATATATATATATATATATATATATATATATATATATATATATATATATATATATATATATATATATATATATATATATATATATATATATCCGTGTATATTCGTGTATTTATGTATTAGTGTATATGAGTGGACTGGTCTTTCCTCGTGTGTTTCGTGGCATTACCTCAGCATCGGGGGAAGCGATGCTCAAGTATTATGATGATATTAACGATAGAAATGTGTGTGTGTGTGTGTGTGTGTGTGTGTGTGTGTGTGTGTGTGTTTACACAGTAAATGACTAACAAATAAATTGTCTCAATCTTGATGTACGCGTGTATCACGATATATTTAGAAATCGTCATCAGGGTCGCGAAGGGTCAGGGGATATCTGATTGCCACCGGGAGTGTAACTACTTATTAACAGCTTCGTCTGGTGGTTTGATTGTAAAGGAGGTGTGTCAGGTTATCCAGGCCGGAAGTACACCGCCAGCTGGGTGTTGCTGGAAGAGGTCAGGGTTGGTGGACTGTGTTTGTCACTGGAATATAATGACTTATTTACACTGATTTCTGGCCTCATGTTGAGTGACTTGTCAGTGCTGTGTTCTGCCAACATTCAGTTTTCTCTATATGTTCTGCTGAAATTTCAGGAAATGATAGATGAAGCAAGTAGAACTTGATATAACTGAGATTATATTATGATGAGATTGTGAAAGCAGTTGCACAGTCCAAGAAAGTTTCTCTACTCGATGACATATATACAACGAGTTGTGATTATGATGGCAGACAGCAGTGAGAGGCAAGGATGATTCCAGCGGTCAATTTCCAGCACATTCCTTCCTCACACCGTACGCCAGTCCTCGCTCCTGGACCGCTCCCCAGCCTCCTGCCACGGGGCGTACTGGTGAAGCCTCTTCTCTACCAAAGCCAACTCGCCAATTAGACCTTCACATGAGGTGGGCGCCAAATGAGCCATCTAAATCTGATCTGCCGGAAGCCAAGTTGCTACCCGTCTGCCGACACGCTGGTGCTCTCTCTCTCTCTCTCTCTCTCTCTCTCTCTCTCTCTCTCTCTCTCTCTCTCTCTCTCTCTCTCTCTCTCTCTCCCCATCCATCAACGCCACCTCATACCCTCCTCCCCGCCACCAACACCATCTTAACCCCCCCAAGAGCAGTGCCACCTTGTACCCCTCCCCCGCCACCAGCGCCGCCTTATACTCCCACCTGCCACCAGCGCCATCTTGTACCCACCTGCCACCAGCGCCATCTTGTACCCACCTGCCACCAGCGCCATCTTGTACCTGCTTTTGCCACCAGCGCCATCTTTTACATCTCCTGCAACCAGCGACATATTGTTCTCCAGCCCTGCTACCAGCGTCACCTTGTACCTCCCCTGCCACCAGCGCCACCTTGTAACCCCCAACCCCGCCAACATCACCACCTTGTAAACACCCTGCCACCTTCTACTCCCCCCCCCTGCCAACCTTCTACCCCCCTGAAACCTTCTATCCCCCACAGCCACCTTCTACCTCCCCTGCCACCAGTGCCACCTTGTACCCCCGTCACCCCGTCACCAGCGACACCTTGTATCCCCCCTGCCACCAGCGATACCTTGTACCTCCCTGCCACCAGTGCCACTTTGTACCCCTGCCACCAGCGGTCATACTTGCATGCCCAAAAGTCGTGCCATCATGCACCAGGATCGTATCATCATGTTGAACGGTAATATTTTCATGAGCAAGGATATTACCATCATGCACAAGGGTCTTATAATCATGTTCAACGGTCATACTTTCATGAACAAAGGTCGTACCATCATACTCCATGGTCGTACCATCGTGTTCAACGGCCATATATTCATACCCAAGGGTCGTACCATCATGCTCCGGGTCGTATCGTGTTCAACGGTCATACATTCATACCCAAGGGTCGTACCATCATGCTCCGGGTCGTATCACTACGTTCAACGATCATATATTCATACCCAAGGGTCGTACCACCATGCATCAGGCGTTACATGACTGGCTGTGTGGATGGAATGTTACTGGTGGTTATTTTGTTCTCTCTGCCTCCTAGCCAGGTTATACCCGGCTTGCCTGGCTGGCTAACCTGAAATAAGTGTTATATATTAAACTGATGTTTGATTCATTCCTCAAGACATGATATATCGTAACGCTTGATACATGACGTAATGCGTAACACTATCTTATCAGACGAGCAGCAAGTTCCTTGGTGACATGGTAGGTTACTGGTCGAGCAGCTGGTTCCTTGGTGACATGTTATCGGTCGAGCAACTGGTTCTTGGTGCCATAGTATGTAATTAGTCGAGCAAGTGGTCCCTTTGTGACATGATATATAACTCGTCGAACACCTGTTTCCATGATGATATGGTATATTTCTGGTCGAGCAGCTGGTTTCTTGATGACACAGTGTGTGACCGGTTGATAGGCTGGTTCTTTGGTGACATGGTATGTTACTGGTGGAGCAGCTGGTTCCTTGGTGACATGATATGCTACTGGTCGAGCGGCTGGTTCTTTGGTGACATGGTATGTTACTAGTCTAGCGGCTGGTTCCTTTGGGATATGGTATGTTACTAGACGACCAGCTGGTGATGTATTATGTTACTGGTCGAGCAGCTGGATTCCTTGATTTCATGGTATACTACTGGTCGAGCAGCTGCTTCAGTGATGACCTGTTATGTTACTGGCTGAGCACCTGCTTCATTGATAACCTGTTATCATTATTCATTTCCTTTCTTATTATCGTCTCAAGTGTTCAAAGACTATATTCATTATTCATTTCCATTCTTATCATTGTCTCCAGTATACACAGACCACATTCATCATCTTATTATCGTCTCCAGTATACCCAGACCACATTCATCATCTTATTATCGTCTCCGGTATACACAGACCACATTCATCATCTTATCATTGTCTCCAGTATACACAGACCACATTCATCATCTTATTATCGTCTTCGGTATACACAGACCACATTCATCATCTCATTATCGTCTCCAGTATACACAGACCACATTCATCATCTTATTATCGTCTCCAGTATACACAGACCACATTCATCATCTTATTATCGTCTCCAGTATACACAGACCACATTCATCATCTTATTATCGTCTTCGGTATACACAGACCACATTCATCATCTCATTATCGTCTCCAGTATACACAGACCACATTCATCATCTTATTATCGTCTCCAGTATACACAGACCACATTCATCATCTTATTATCGTCTCCAGTATACACAGACCACATTCATCATCTTATTATCGTCTTCGGTATACACAGACCACGTTCATCATCTCATTATCGTCTCCAGTATACACAGACCACATTCATCATCTTATTATCGTCTCCAGTATACACAGACCACATTCATCATCTTATTATCGTCTTCGGTATACACAGACCATATTCATCATCTTATTATCGTCTCCAGTGTACACAGACCACATTCATCATCTTATTATCGTCTCCAGTGTACACAGACCACATTCATCATCTTATTATCGTCTCCAGTATACACAGACCACATTCATCATCATCTTATCATCGTCTCCAGTATACACAGACCACATTCATCATCTTATTATCGTCTCCAGTATACACAGACCACATTCATCATCTTATTATCGTCTCCAGTATACACAGACCACATTCATCATCTTATTATCGTCTTCGGTATACACAGACCATATTCATCATCTTATTATCGTCTCCAGTATACACAGACCACATTCATCATCATCTTATTATCGTCTCCAGTGCACACGGATGACATTAATCAACGACATTGTTATGTTGTTCTGTGCAATATCCCACTTTTCTTTTTCAAAGACAAGCGAGTTCTTTCCTCTTACATTCCCTCAGCTCAACATTCTCTTTCTAAGTTATTTCTGAACCGTTCAGGTCCGTCCAGTGTCCCTAAGGACTCCTCGAGCACACGTTGAGAGATTTTTTCAAGTCAGTGTTCTTCAGATGGCTTGCTTGGGTCTTGTGTAACAATTTGATACATTCCAAGTCCTCCTTGCCATCCCAACTGATGTTGGGTATATAGTGCCACGGTGAAGACATTCTTGAACTTATCCTTCAGTTCTTCATACATATAAATTATCTCGTCGTCTCCAACAACTCTTCCCTCTGAATCCCTCAGTCTCATTAGCTGATCGTAACTCATGATTAACTCTTCATAAATTCCCTTAATGTTTTTTCATTATTCTTTGCTCCAAATTCATGATCTTTTCCTTTACATTCTTGGCTCCCTTCACCTCATTGTTGTTTTGCTTATTGGCATCATATATTTAGCCATATATCTTGAGCTCTTATGATCGTCTCACTTTACTACAGAAGGTACCCACTTTCTAACCTTCATGACTGAAGCTTCCATAAGAGTGTTCAGTATGCCGACTATGATGATACTCAGACCTCAGCATATGTTCTTAAACATAATGTTTAGTTTCTGTTATTCTATCTCATCCTTGAGTCCTGCTGGCGTCTTATCATCATTTCATGTTCTCACTTACCATGTGTTCAGACTCAAAAGTGTCCATTTTTGCTCTCCAAGATAACGTTCTCTCCTTCCATGCATTCTTCATTGCTCCCACAACGTTTGACCCATTATCTATCTATCTATCTATCTATCTATCTATCTATATATCACCTATTATACTTGATCGCGTCAGCGATGTAGCGCCAGGAAATAGATGAAGAATGGACCTTCTACTTATATGTACATACATTTTTTCTTCGTTTTCTTACTACTATTCGCCATTTCCCATGTTAGCGATGTAACGTTAAGAACAGAGCACTGAGCCTTTGAGGGAGTTTCATCACCTAGCCCCTTCTCTGTTTCTGTTTTGGAAAATTAAAAAAAACGAGAGGGGAGGAGTTCCAGCCCCTCGCTCCCTCCCTTTTACGGTGGTTTCTACGATACGCACGGAATACGTGGAAAGTATTTTGATGTATATATATGTATGTATATGCATATATATATATATATATATATATATATATATATATATATATATATATATATATATATATATATATATATATATATGTATATTTTTTTTTTTTTTGCTTTGTCGCTGTCTCCCGCGTTTGCGAGGTAGCGCAAGGAAACAGACGAAAGAAATGGCCCAACCCACCCCCATACACATGTATATACATACGTCCACACACGCAAATATACATACCTACACAGCTTTCCATGGTTTACCCCAGACGCTTCACATGCCCTGATTCAATCTACTGACAGCACGTCAACCCCGGTATACCACATCGATCCAATTCACTCTATTCCTTGCCCTCTTTCCACCCTCCTGCATGTTCAGGCCCCGATCACACAAAATCTTTTTCACTCCATCTTTCCACCTCCAATTTAGTCTCCCACTTCTCCTCGCTCCCTCCACCTCCGACACATATATCCTCTTGGTCAATCTTTCCTCACTCATTCTCTCCATGTGCCCAAACCATTTCAAAACACCCTCTTCTGCTCTCTCAACCACGCTCTTTTTATTTCCACACATCTCTCTTACCCTTACGTTACTTACTCCATCAAACCACCTCACACCACACATTGTCCTCAAACATCTCATTTCCAGCACATCCACCCTCCTGCGCACAACTCTATCCATATCCCACGCCTCGCAACCATACAACATTGTTGGAACCACTATTCCTTCAAACATACCCATTTTTGCTTTCCGAGATAATGTTCTCGACTTCCACACATTCTTCAAGGCTCCCAGAATTTTCGCCCCCTCCCCCACCCTATGATTCACTTCTGCTTCCATGGTTCCATCCGCTGCCAGATCCACTCCCAGATATCTAAAACACTTTACTTCCTCCAGTTTTTCTCCATTCAAACTTACCTCCCAATTGACTTGACCCTCAACCCTACTGTACCTAATAACCTTGCTCTTATTCACATTTACTCTTAACTTTCTTCTTTCACACACTTTACCAAACTCAGTCACCAGCTTCTGCAGTTTCTCACATGAATCAGCCACCAGCGCTGTATCATCAGCGAACAACAACTGCCTCACTTCCCAAGCTCTCTCATCCCCAACAGACTTCATACTTGCCCCTCTTTCCAAAACTCTTGCATTTACCTCCCTAACAACCCCATCCATAAACAAATTAAACAACCATGGAGACATCACACACCCCTGCCGCAAACGTACATTCACTGAAACCAATCACTTTCCTCTCTTCCTACACGTACACATGCCTTACATCCTCGATAAAAACTTTTCACTGCTTCTAACAACTTGCCTCCTACACCATATATTCTTAATACCTTCCACAGAGCATCTCTATCAACTCTATCATATGCCTTCTCCAGATCCATAAATGCTACATACAAATCCATTTGCTTTTCTAAGTATTTCTCACATACATTCTTCAAAGCAAACACCTGATCCACACATCCTCTACCACTTCTGAAACCACACTGCTCTTCCCCAATCTCATGCTCTGTACATGCCTTCACCCTCTCAATCAATACCCTCCCATATAATTTACCAGGAATACTCAACAAACTTATACCTCTGTAATTTGAGCACTCACTCTTATCTCCTTTGCCTTTGTACAATGGCACTATGCACGCACTCCGCCAATCCTCAGGCACCTCACCATGAGTCATACATACATTAAATAACCTTACCAACCAGTCAGTAATACAGTCACCCCCTTTTTTAATAAATTCCACTGCAATACCATCCAAACCTGCTGCCTTGCCGGCTTTCATCTTCCGCAAAGCTTTTACTACCTCTTTTTCTACCTATTTTTCTTTCTTTTAAACTATTCGCCATTTCCCGCGTTAGCGAGGTAGCGTTAAGAACAGAGGACTGGGCCTGTTTTGGAATATCCTCACCTGGCCCCCTCTGTTCCTTCTTTTGGAAAATTAAAAAAAAAAAGTGAGAGAGGAGGATTTCCAGCCCCCCGCTCCCTCCCCTTTTAGTCGCCCTCTACGACACGCAGGGAATACGTGGGAAGTATTCTTAACCCCTATCCCCAGGGATATATATATATATATATATATATATATATATATATATATATATATATATTTTCTTTCGTCTGTTTCCTTGCGCTACCTCGCAAACGCGGGAGACAGCGGCAAGAAAAAAAAAGAAATATATATATATATATATATATATACATATATATATATATATATATATATATATATATATATATATATATATATATATATATATATATGTTATCCCTAGGGATAGGGGAGAAGGAATACTTCCCACGTATTCCCTGCGTGTTGTAGAAGGCGACTAGAAGGGAAGGGAGCGGGGGGCTGGAAATCCTCCCCTCTCATTCTTTTTTTTTCAAAAAAAAGAACAGAGAAGGATGCCAGGTGAGGATATTCCCTCAAAGGCCCAGCCCTCTGTTCTTAACGCTACCTTACTAATGCGGGAAATGGCGAATGGTATGAGGAGAAAAAAAAAAAAAATATATATATATATATATATATATATATATATATATATATATATATATATATATATATATATATTTATATATATTTATATATATATATTATTTTCATATTTTCATTATACTTTGTCGCTGTGTCCAGCGTCAGCGAGGTAGCACACGGAAACAGACGAAAGAATAGCCCAACCCACCAACATACACATGTATATACATAAACGCCCACACACGCACGTATACATACCTATACATTTCAATGTATACATATATATACATTCAAAGACATATACATATATACATATGTACAAAATCATACATGCTGCCTTCATCCTCTCTCGTCGCCAACACGCCACACATTCGTTCACACTCACTCCCTAGCGGTGATGTGTAATGCACCGAAACCACAGCTCCCTTTCCACATACAGGCCCCTCACAACTTTCCATGGTTTACCGAAGACGCCTCACGTGCTCTGGTTCAATCCATTAACAGCACGTCGACCGCGGTTTACCACATCGCTCAATTCACTCTAAATCTTGCACACCTTTCGCCCTCCTGCATGTTCAGGCCCCGATCGCTCATAACCTTTTTCACTCCATCCTGCCACCTCCAATTTGGTCTCCCACTTCTACTCGTTCCCTCCATCTCTGACATATATATTCTATTTGTCAATATTTCCTCACTCATTCTCTCCATGTGACCCAACCATCTTAATACACCCTCTTCTGCTCTCTCAACCACACTCTTTTTATTACCACGCATCTCTCTTACCCTTTCATTACTTACTCGATCAAACCACCTCACACCACATATTGTCCTCAAACATCTCATATCCAACACATCCACCCTCCTCCGTAATACCCTATCTGTAGCCCATGCCTCGCAACCGTATAGCATTGTTGGCACCACTATTCCTTCAAACATACCCATTTCTGCTTTCCAAGATAACATTCTCGCCTTCCACACATTCTTCAGCGCTCCCAGAACCTTCGCCCCCTCCCCCACCCTGTGATTCACTTCCGCTTCCATGGTTCCATCCGCTGCCAAATCCACTCCCAGAAATTTAAAACACTTCATTTCCTCCAGTTTTTCTCCATTTAAACTTACCTCTCAATTTAATTGTCCCTCAACCCTGCTGAACCTAATAACCTTGCTCTTATTCACATTTACTCTCAGCTTGCTTCTTTCACACTCTTTACTAAGCTCAGTAACCAACTTATGCAGTTTCTCACCCGAATCAGCCACCAGCGCTGTATCATCAGCGAACAACAACTTACTCACTTCCCCAGCCCTTTCATCCACAACAGACTGGATACTTGCTCCTCTCTCCACTACCTAACAACCCCATCCATAAACAACTTAAAAAACCATGGGAACATCACGCACCCCTGCTGCAAATTGTCATTCCTCGATAAAAACTTTTCACTGCTTCTAACAACTTCCCTCCCACTCCATATACCCTTGATACCTTCCACAGAGCATCTCTGTCAACTCTTTCGTATGCCTTCTCCACATCCATAAATGCTATATACAAATCCATTTGCTTTTCTAAGTATTTCTCACATATATTCTTCAAAACAAGCACCTGATCCGCACATCCTCTACCACTTTTGAACCCACGCTGCTCTTTCCCAATCTGATGCTTTGTACATGCCTGAACCCTCTCAATCAATACCCTCCCAATAATTTCCCAGGAATACTCAACAAACTTATATATCTAAAATTTCAACACTCACCTTTAACCCCTTTGCCTTTGTACAATGGCACTATGCATGCATTCCGCCAATCTTCAGGCACTTCACCATGAGCCATACATACACTGAATATACTTACCAACCAGCCAACAACATAGTCACGCCCTTTTCTAAAGAAATCCATTGCAATACCATCCAAACCCGCCGCTTTTCCGGCTTCCATCTTCCTCCAAGCTTTTAATACCTCTTCTCTGTTTACCAAATCATTTTCCTTAACCCTTTCACTTCGCACTCCACCTCGACCAAAACACCCTACATCGGCCACTCTATTATCAAACATATTCAACAAACCTTGAAATCACCCACTCCATCTCCCTCTCACTTCACCACTACGTGTCATCATCTCCCCATTTGCCCCGTTCACCGACGTTTCCTTTTGTTCTCTAGTCTTACGCACTTCTGAAATACCTTTATAATTCTTCCTAAAACATAATGATCCCCTCTCAACCCAACTCTCATTTGCCCACTTTCTCACCTCTTGCACCTTTCTCTTCACCTCCTCCCTCTTTCTTTTATATATATCACAGTCATTTCCACTATTTCCCTGCAAAAATCATCCAAATTCCTCTCTCTTCTCTTTCAATATCAATCTTACTTCTTCATCCCACTACTCTGAGCCTTTAAGGAGGATGAGCACTCCCGGCATGACTCCCTCTTTTGTTTCCCAGTTTAGAAAGCTAAAATACAAGGAGGGGAAGGTTTCTACCCCCAGCTCCCATCCCATTTAGTCGCCTTCTACAATACGCGCGGAATGCATGGGAAGTATATATGTATATATATACTTCTCCTCGTTCCCTCCACCTCCGACACATATATCCTCTTGGTCAATCTTTCCTCACTCATTCTCTCCATGTGCCCAAACCATTTCAAAACACCCTCTTCTGCTCTCTCAACCACGCTCTTTTTATTTCCACACATCTCTCTTACCCTTACGTTACTTACTCGATCAAACCACCTCACACCACACATTGTCCTCAAACATCTCATTTCCAGCACATCCATCCTCCTGCGCACAACTCTATCCATAGCCCACGCCTCGCAACCATACAACATTGTTGGAACCACTATTCCTTCAAACATACATATATATATATATATATATATATATATATATATATATATATATATATATATATATATATATATATATATATATATATATATATATATACATATATATATATATATATATATATATATATATATATATATATATATATATATATATATATATATATATATATATATATATATATATATATATATGTGTGGAAATAAAAAGAGCGTGGTTGAGAGAGCAGAAGAGGGTGTTTTGAAATGGTTTGGTCACATGGAGAGAATGAGTGAGGAAAGATTGACCAGGAGGATATATGTGTCGGAGGTGGAGGGAACGAGGAGAAGAGGGAGACCAAATTGGAGGTGGAAAGATGGAGTGAAAAAGATTTTGTGTGATCGGGGCCTGAACATGCAGGAGGGTGAAAGGAGGGCAAGGAATAGAGTGAATTGGAGCGATGTGGTATACCGGGGTTGACGTGCTGTCAGTGGATTGAATCAAGGCATGTGAAGCGTCTGGGGTAAACCATGGAAAGCTGTGTAGGTATGTATATTTGCGTGTGTGGACGTATGTATTTACATGTGTATGGGGGGGGGTTGGGCCATTTCTTTCGTCTGTTTCCTTGCGCTACCTCGCAAACGCGGGAGACAGCGACAAAGTATAATACATATACATATATATATATATATATATATATATATATATATATATATATATATATATATATATATATATATATATATATATATATATATATATATATATATATATATATATATATATATATATATTGAAAAGGATCACAATTTTGCGCGTGATTAATATATTTCTAAGAGTCTACGGGGAAAATGAAAAACGATAAGTTCCGAAGTGCACTTTCGTGTAATAATCACATCATCAGGGGAAACACAAGAGAGAAATATAACAAACAGTTGATATACAACAAAGAGGCGTAGCTAGGACGCTATTTGGTAAACATGCGATTGTCCAGTCGCATGTTTATCAAATGAATATAGGCAACAAGTAAGAATTAAGTACATGTGTATATATTTATACGTTGAAATGTATAGGTGTGTATATGTGCATGTTTTGACGTGTAGGTATATAGATGTATATGTGGGTGGTTTGGGCCATTCTTTCGTCTGTTTCCTTGCGCTAGCTTGGTAACGCGGGAAACATCGACAAAGTATGATAAAGAAATAGATGAACAGAATATATAAATTCATAAGAGCAAAACTGAAAGTGGATGGAGAGAGATGGCTGATCATTGGTGCCATTGCACCCGGGCATGAAAGAAAGCTCATGAGAGACAAGTATTTTGAGACCAGCTGAGTGAGTGTGTTAGCAGTTTTGATGAACGAGACCGAAGGTGAAGGTTTGTGGAGGTTTTCAGGGAAAAGAGAAAATGTTTGGGTAAAGAGTGGTGAAAGTAAGTGAGCTTGGGAAGGAGACTTGCGTGAGGAAGTATCAGGACAGACTGAGTGCAGAATAGAAAAAGTTGAAAGCAAAAGCCGGAAGGGGAGTCGGGGAGCAATGGGATGTGTTTAGGGAAGCAGGGATTGCTTGCGCAAAAGATGCTTGTGGCATGAGAAGCGTGAGAGGTGGGCAGATTAGAATGGAGAGTGCGTGGTGGGATGAAGAGGTAAGATTATTAGTGAAAGAGAAGAGAGAGGCATTTGAACGATTTTTGCAGGGAAATAGTGCAGATGAGTCGGAGATGTACAAAAGAAAGAGGCAGAAGGTCAAGAGAAAGGTACAAGAGGTGAAAAAGAGGGTAAATGAGAGTTGGGGTGAGAGAGTATCATTAAATTTTAGGAAGAATAAAAAGATGTTTTGGAAGAAGGTAAACAAGTTGCAAAAGACAAGAGGACTGATGGGTACATCAGTGAAGGGGGCTAATGGGGAGGAAATGATAAGTAGTGGTGAAGTGAGAAGGAGATGGAGTGCGTATTTTGAAGGTTTGTTGAATGAGTTAGATGAGAGAGTAGCAAATAAAGGGTGTTTTGGTCGAGGTGGCGTGCGAAGTGAGAGGGTTAGAGAGAATGGTTGGTAAACAGAAAAGGTAGTGAAAGCTTTGCAGAAGATGAAAGCCGGAGGCGCCGGGTTTGGATGGTATTGCAGTGGAACTTATTAAAAAAGGAGGTGACTGTGATGTTGAGTGCTTGGTGAGGATATTCAGTGTATGTATGGCTCATGGTGAAGTGCCTGAGGATTGGCATGCACAGTGCCATTGTGCATAGGCAAAGGGGATAAAGGTGAGTGCTCAAATTACAGAGGTATAAGTGTTGAGCATTGCTGGGAAATTATATGGGAGGGTATTGATTGAGAGGGTAAAGGCATGTACAAAGCATCGGATTGGGGAAGAACAGTGTGGTTTCAGAAGTGGTAAAGGATGTCTGGATCAGATGTTTGCTTTGAAGAATGTATGTAAGACATACTTAGAAAAGCAAATGGATTTGTATGAAGCATTTACGGATCTGGAGAAGGCATATGATAGAGCTGATAGAGATTCTCTGTGGAAGGTACTAAGAATATATGGTGTGGGAGGCAAGTTGTTAGAAGCAGTGAAAAGTTTTTATCGAGGATGTAAAGCAT
>NC_092224.1:50164554-50242054 GCF_036320965.1 Panulirus ornatus
ATTTATGTTTTCGTGTTTTGTCAATTCTCTTATAATGATTTGGTTAATGCTAGTATGGGCTTTAGAATTGCCTGGGGACAAGTTAAACTTCTTAGTATTGGCAATTAAGACAGATTCAGTGACGTTGCGTGTGGCATAATTAGCAAAGGAGTATGAACTAACGGGATATTCAAGATGTACGTGGGTGATCATTTTCATGACAATGTTTAGCGATCGTCATTTGTGGTCATCTTTGTGTACTGAGTGACGGTGTCAGTAACATCTCTTTGTTCCAGTTTTACCCATCTGGCCTATATAGATACATTTACATGCCTTGCATTTGACGGCGTAAACACTTCCGATTGTTGCATGATTTGGCCTACTATTTATCAATGTCTTACTGATGGTATTATTGTACTGGAAAGCAAGATTACAAGCATTGTTTTTAGAACATTTCTTAGATTGACTAAATTTGGAGACTAGGGCAACACTAAACATCTAAACGTATCCTTATTTGTCACATTTCTTCAAAACGCTCTTAGAAGATCCAATCATCTTCTACCAGTCCTGAAACCACATTCTTCTTCCCTACTCTGATGCTCAGTGCATACCGCCATCTTCTCAATAGCCTTTCTCTCATAAATCTATCTCGGTACTCTCAACAAACAAATACTTCTGTAATTCAAACTCGCATCTTTGTTCCTTTGCCTGTGTGAAGTAGAATTATAGATACATTCCGTCAATATTCATGCGCCTGACCGTGATCCATAGATGCACTGAAAATCCTAACTCACCAGTCAACCACGGTCACCCCGTGTCTTAAGAAATTCAACTGTAATTCCATCCTCTCCCCCCGTCTTGATCTATTTTATCTTACGCAAGGCCACGTACGCCTCCTAACTTTGCCCCTCCTACTGACAGGTACACAGAGGAACCAACTAGAAAGATTACCGTAAAGGGCATGCAGAATCATTCTGGGCCCATCTCATACCACTTACCAAGAGGCCCTCATCTCACTGAATGTGTCCACCCTCTCCGACCAACACCAGCAGTTCACACGGCAGTTTGGCAATAAAATGCTGACATTCCCGTCACAGATACCTCATCTCTAAGCTCCCCTCTTTTGGCTTCCCTCCCTCATTTTGCTCCTTCATATCTAGCTTCCTCTCTGGTCGATCTATCTGTGTGGTTGTTGATGGATCAGCCCCTTCCTTTTCCTCCATCAACAGCGGTGTCCCTCAAGGTTCTGTTCTGCACCGTACACTTTTCCTCCTTTTTTCAACGATTTCCTCTCCTCTATGAATAGTTTAATGCACTCATGCTGACGACTCAACACTGCATTCGCCCACATCCTTCAATTCAACTCCCTCTTCTCGCACCAGATCTGCATCTCGTGTTGACACAGCTTCCTCAATAAGTTTAGACTTGGGCAGGATATATCAGTGGGATAGACAAAACCAAGTTAAGGAATGCCACCAAGACCTAATTTCTACCCATCTCTCTATCGAAAACTCTTCACAACTCTCATCTTTCCTTTGACGGTTCTGTAATTTGACCTCTTGACTCAATGAACATACTGAGTATTACTGTAACATCCACTCATTCTTGGAAACCCCACATTACAGGAATAACTGAGTCTGCCTCTAAGAAACTGGGTGTCCTGTTTAGATGTCGAAACTTCTCTTCTGGAAAGTTGCTCCGTTTATTACCGGGATTGATTCGTACTTGTATGGAGTACTGCTCTCATATTTGTGGTGGTTCTAGCTCTGTATGCTTACTTGACAGAGCTGACAGACTTCAACCACTTGCCCTTCGCCGCAATGTTGGTTCGCTTTCCCTCATCTATAGGTATTACTTTGGTTTCTGCTCCTAAGAGCTGGCTGGTTGTGTTCCCTCACCACTAGCTAGACGTTGGACCTTGCAATACCCCGCAAGCTGTCACGTCACACGATTATTGTGTGGCCATCAGCAACTCAAGGGTGAGCCGTTTTGATACCTGCTTCTTTCCCTACACGTCGAAGCTTTGGGACTCTCTATCTTCTCATGTTTTTCCTACTAACTGTGACCTGGCACATTTCAAAAGACAGTTCGTTCACTTCCTCCAAAATTCGTAAATACTTTCCCTTGTCTTTTCTTTTCCCGTGACTGAAGCCTTCAACACAAAAAAGAATATGTTTGTGTGTGTGTGTGTGTGTGTGTGTGTGTGTGTGTGTGTGTGTGCGTGTGTGTGTGTGTAACAGAAAGAAATCCTTTAAATGTACTTAGATTCTTGTCCTCATCACTGGCTATGAAGATTGCTCGATTTTAAAAGATGAAGGAAAGCTCAGCATTCTTAAAGCTTTTCCCATCCTGGTGAAGTCTGACTGGACTCGAGCGAGAGGTATCCTCTTCCTGACCCGGGATGTGATGAAAGCCAAACTTTTCAAGCATCTCATGTTGGCTTCCTTCCTGGACTTGGAACACTTTCGTAAACAGGAGGTTCGGTTGGAAGAGTTTAGGCAGCCACTGAAAAGCTAAGTCGTAAAGTCGTAATCCATTTGTATTCATTTCTTTCTTTAAATGACGAGGAATTCCCAGGTTCACTGAACGCTCTCTCTTGGCACATGTTGCTGAGTGTTGATGAGGCAAGTTTTGTATAAACACACAAATGAAGACGTCCAAAGTGGCTTTGTTAGAAGTCCTGGTTTTCAATGTCTTATTTTCACTAATGGAAGTCTCGACATTAAACATGATGGCATTTCTTCCCTTGTGATTTTTCTTTCTTTGATTTACCTCATACCATCCAAAGGGCATTAGCAAATGGATAGCGCCAACACATTACAGTGTGTTTTTTTGTCTTTTTTTTGCGGTGAGCGCTACGCGTTAGCCCTGCAGGTACAGAGGAATATCATTGTAGACTCTCTCTCTCTCTCTCTCTCTCTCTCTCTCTCTCTCTCTCTCTCTCTCTCTCTCTCTCTCTCTCTCTCTCTCTCTCTCTCTCTCTCTCTCTCTCTCAAGAAAAGCTATTTATTAATTCCTTGTCGAGGCCGCAGTTGCTGTCTACCGTCGTCCAGAGTTTGTTCCCCAAGCTGAAATTATCATCATTCATATCTCTTTGTTATTATACATTCCGTCTCTTTCTTCTCTTCCGGCTTCGAACCCAATCTGAAACCTCTATTGAGAATACTGTCTCAAAGTGATAGTGCTTGTGGTGTTAAAGGACTCAATTTATTAGATCCGTGTCCATTATATCATCCATTTATATTCCAGAAGAATGAAAGATTATTGAGGAGGTGTGTAACTCTACAGCAGCTCATGTATTGTTGATCGTCGTGATGTGAAACTGCCTGAGCATGATTGATAAGATCCTGAGGTATTCCCTTATACCATGTGTTGATACGTTATTCATCAGTCCTCGTCGTATACCATGTGTTGATACGTTATTCATCAGTCCTCGTCGTATACCATGTGTTGATACGTTATTCATCAGTCCTCGTCGTATACCATGTATTGATACGTTATTCATCTGTCCTCGTCGTATACCATGTATTGATACGTTATTCATCAGTCCTCGTCGTATACCATGTGTTGATACGTTATTCATCAGTCCTCGTCGTATACCATGTATTGATACGTTATTCATCAGTCCTCGTCGTATACCATGTATTGATACGTTATTCATCAGTCCTCGTCGTATACCATGTGTTGATACGTTATTCATCAGTCCTCGTCGTATACCATGTGTTGATACGTTATTCATCAGTCCTCGTCGTATACCATGTATTGATACGTTATTCATCAGTCCTCGTCGTATACCATGTATTGATACGTTATTCATCAGTCCTCGTCGTATACCATGTGTTGATACGTTATTCATCAGTCCTCGTCGTATACCATGTATTGATACGTTATTCATCAGTCCTCGTCGTATACCATGTATTGATACGTTATTCATCAGTCCTCGTCGTATACCATGTGTTGATACGTTATTCATCAGTCCTCGTCGTATACCATGTATTGATACGTTATTCATCTGTCCTCGTCGTATACCATGTGTTGATACGTTATTCATCAGTCCTCGTCGTATACCATGGGTTGATACGTTATTCATCAGTCCTCGTCGTATACCATGTGTTGATACGTTATTCATCTGTCCTCGTCGTATACCATATGTTGATACGTTAATCATCTGTCCTCGTCGTATACCATGTGTTGATACGTTATTCATCTGTCCTCGTCGTATACCATGTGTTGATACGTTATTCATCAGTCCTCGTCGTACACCATATTTTTTTTTTTTTTTTTTTTTTATACTTTGTCGCTGTCTCCCGCGTTTGCGAGGTAGCGCAAGGAAACAGACGAAAGAAATGGCTCAACCCCCCCCCCATACACATGTACATACACACGTCCACACACGCAAATATACATACCTACACAGCTTTCCATGGTTTACCCCGGACGCTTCACATGCCTTGATTCAATCCACTGACAGCACGTCAACCCCTGTATACCACATCGCTCCAATTCACTCTATTCCTTGCCCTCCTTTCACCCTCCTGCATGTTCAGGCCCCGATCACACAAAATCCTTTTCACTCCATCTTTCCACCTCCAATTTGGTCTCCCTCTTCTCCTCGTTCCCTCCACCTCCGACACATATATCCTCTTGGTCAATCTTTCCTCACTCATTCTCTCCATGTGCCCAAACCATTTCAAAACACCCTCTTCTGCTCTCTCAACCACGCTCTTTTTATTTCCACACGTCTCTCTTACCCTTACGTTACTTACTCGATCAAACCACCTCACACCACACATTGTCCTTAAACATCTCATTTCCAGCACATCCATCCTCCTGCGCACAACTCTATCCATAGCCCACGCCTCGCAACCATACAACATTGTTGGAACTACTATTCCTTCAAACATACCCATTTTTGCTTTCCGGGATAATGTTCTCGACTTCCACACATTTTTCAAGGCTCCCAAAATTTTCGCCCCCTCCCCCACCCTATGATCCACTTCCGCTTCCATGGTTCCATCCGCTGACAGATCCACTCCCAGATATCTAAAACACTTCACTTTCTCCAGTTTTTCACCATTCAAACTCACCTCCCAATTGACTTGACCCTCAACCCTACTGTACCTAATAACCTTGCTCTTATTCACATTTACTCTTAACTTTCTTCTTCCACACACTTTACCAAACTCCGTCACCAGCTTCTGCAGTTTCTCACATGAATCCGCCACCAGCGCTGTATCATCAGCGAACAACAACTGACTCACTTCCCAAGCTCTCTCATCCCCAACAGACTTCATACTTGCCCCTCTTTCCAAAACTCTTGCATTTACCTCCCTAACAACCCCATCCATAAACAAATTAAACAACCATGGAGACATCACACACCCCTGCCGCAAACCTACATTCACTGAGAACCAATCACTTTCCTCTCTTCCTACACGTACACATGCCTTACATCCTCGATAAAAACTTTTCACTGCTTCTAACAACTTGCCTCCCACACCATATGTTGATACGTTATTAATCAGTCCTCGTCGTATACCATGGGTTGATACGTTATTCATCAGTCCTCGTCGTATACCATGTGTTGATACGTTATTCATCAGTCCTCGTCGTATACCATGGGTTGATACGTTATTCATCAGTCCTCGTCGTATACCATGTGTTGATACGTTATTCATCTGTCCTCGTCGTATACCATGTGTTGATACGTTATTCATCAGTCCTCGTCGTATACCATGTGTTGATACGTTATTCATCTGTCCTCGTCGTATACCATGTGTTGATACGTTATTCATCTGTCCTCGTCGTATACCATGTGTTGATACGTTATTCATCAGTCCTCGTCGTATACCATGTATTGATACGTTATTCATCTGTCCTCGTCGTATACCATGTGTTGATACGTTATTCATCAGTCCTCGTCGTATACCATGTATTGATACGTTATTCATCAGTCCTCGTCGTATACCATATGTTGATACGTTATTCATCAGTCCTCGTCGTACACCATGTGTTGATACGTTATTCATCAGTCTTCGTCGTATACCATGTATTGATACGTTATTCATCAGTCCTCGTCGTATACCATATGTTGATACGTTATTCATCAGTCCTCGTCGTATACCATGTATTGATACGTTATTCATCAGTCCTCGTCGTATACCATATGTTGATACGTTATTCATCAGTCCTCGTCGTACACCATGTGTTGATACGTTATTCATCAGTCCTCGTCGTATACCATGTGTTGATACGTTATTCATCAGTCCTCGTCGTATACCATGTATTGATACGTTATTCATCAGTCCTCGTCGTATACCATATGTTGATACGTTATTCATCAGTCCTCGTCGTATCGCCTGTCATCAACCTTGACTTTGAAAGTCTGACTCTGTTACTCTGTGCATGTGACTTGTTCCCAGTGTGGCAGCTGGATGATGATAGTCACTTGTCAGTCCAGAACAGAGACAGTCTGAAGCCCTTAAGCACAACAGTAGGACACTTGGATATGATGGCATAACCTTTGACCTAATCTTGAAGGTTCAGGTCAAAGGTCAAGCCATCATACTCAAGGGACGTACTGTCGTACTTAATATTCGTACTATTATACTCAAAGGGAAAAGCAAGTTGGCCATATTGGCGGATCCCTGTGAGAGTGACCAGGTCAGGCAGCAGAAATGGTTCCGTGTCTGGCAGGTGAGGCCACCTACCGCTCCGCTCCTCAAGATCTGTTCACCTCATCTTCAAGCTTAACATTTTTGATGATATCATCAACAGAATCTGAATAATCACACAGAGTCGAAACTTTGCGAATGAAATGGAGATGTTTCTCAGCATCATTTATATATTTTTGATAAATCAGTTTTTTCCACGGGACTGAAATCAGCCACGGATCAATAATCAAAATATATCACCAAGAAAGAGCAAGCGTCGTGGTAGAAAATGTGATCACAGATCAGACGAGCATGCTACAGACAGTTGCATTGTGAGAGGTGTATCATGACTGTTTACCCGGAATATCAGCGTTCGGCCCAAACTAGACTATATGAAAACTAGTTAAAGTCTTGCACTTTACTGTGTCCTCCTCAGGGCGTCAGGGAGAACGCCCTGTTCGTTCACAGTTTCCCTGATAAGTTTCCCAGTTATGGCACGTGCTCCCTCAGCAACAGATCCCGCTGACCCCAGCAAAGATGGTGCACTTAAATACCAGTCATCAGTGTCGAGCTTCGTACTCCCAGCTCAGTCCAGTACGAAGCTGCGGCAACTTGATGCAGCTGGAAGCTCCTCTTGTCTTCATCAGCAGTTCCAAGCCAGAGCAAGAATGACAATTGTCCCATAGATTTATCGGCAGTTCAATCAGGATTTTGTCGGACAATTTGTTTATATAAAAACGCCCTTCACTTCCCTCCTTACTTAACTTGTAATCTTTCGAGGATCATACTAGATTCTATGTCGTCTTTGGCAATATTGTGACGAAAATCAGTAAAATGAAAGACTAATGATTTTCATGATATTTATAGTCTTACAAAGTCCAACATTTTCTCTGGTTCAACTTATTCAGAGCAGGAGCCATCCTCCCTCCCTCCCTCCGTGCCTACTCCTGCGAACATTCATCAGAATCATAAACTTCATAAAGATTCTGTGCACGGTGAGAGCTGTCGCTTCCATGCCCTCCTAGATCATAGTTTCCTCCGTCATTTAGAGCCGACCTGTCTCCCGTGATCAGTATGTATCATAGCTCCTTTTGTTTCCTGGTCCGAGTCTTTGCATCATCTGGCACAACTCAACAACGTTTTCCTTATCTTCCTTTGTAACATTTTCTGTCTTTCTTTCTCTTATCCCGCATGGGTCGAAATGCTGATGAGAGGCAGTAGTCTTTCCACAACGATGTTCAGTAGTTCCTTTTAGTTTTTTCCTCTTTTTCAGGTAGACTGGAATCCAGTGTATGGTGCCTGGAATCAAAAGCCTCGTTCTTATTACCTGTATGACTTCCTATTACTTTCACCTGTTGAGACTCTCGGGTTTGGTTTTTAAAGCAAAAACATCGTAGACATTATCTCTGTCAATAACCATTAACCTCTCCTGCATTTCAGTTTTCTTTTAATCTCATTTATCAGTTTTCCAAAACATTTGCAGGTTCTTTCATCTGCCATCGATGTAAATCTGTTTGGACTTGTGTACATGCTTCCACTCCTCAGTGTTATCCTTAAAAACAACCTTGTCTGCACACCGTCATTATCTCGCTGCTTAGTGGGTCAGCAGGCCCAGCTTCCCTTGACCTTCGTTGATTTTACTGTCATCTGTCCCGTTCGTCACAGCTTGACGTCCAGCATTCAGAGAGAGAGAGAGAGAGAGAGAGAGAGAGAGAGAGAGAGAGAGAGAGAGAGAGAGAGAGAGAGAGAGAGAGAGAGAGAGAGAGAGAGAGAGATTGACAAACAGACCTTTGGATCTATTCACTCTCTGTGCTTACTCACTTTAAGCAGTTTCCTTCAAGAACAAGATCAGTATGAATTACGACTTTGCTGTGATGCTTGTGCTCTGGATGAGACACTTAAGTAATCTTGTTTGGTTCAGGAGACCTCGTATAGGTCCACCATCATGTGTCCCCCAGATCAATCTTCTCTACTAGATATTTTTTGAGTCATTTGGAATCACTGAGAGGAAGCCGTACATAACTACAGTTCCTTTCATTCAGGTGGTAAAAGGAACTGGATTGCTTCTTAGTTCCTCCAGCTTCACTGTCTCTCTGTCGTTTTTGCGGATGAACAGGTTTTCGTGGCTGGAATAAATCTGTGACTTGCCATGTTGAGTGTTTTTCAGGAGAGATATTCTGTATTGTACTCAGTGGTGCAAACCTCACAGTGAGCGACCTCATTCTCTTCAGTTCTTATCCTCTAGAGCCATCCAGTTCTAGTTCATTATATGCCCTGTGTTTTTTCCTTTCAGGATTTGTACCATACTGGAAGTCTAAATGATGCATCCAGTCGAAACAGTAAGAGAGAAAATTTTAGTTACAATTGTCACTATTTTTTTTCTTAAGAGAATCTCATGAAAGATCGTATGACATAAGTTCCACTGAGTCGGGCACCGCTTCGTCACATCTGTTGAAGAGACGAGAGTCCTTCCTCGTTCGTCTTGTAGTGGTAGACTTTGGTCAAGAGGTCGCTGACACGGCATTACGTTCCCGTGAGATACAACCTTTTGACCTCTTGCAAGAGTCAGTCACGTGAGAATCTTTACACAACGGTCTGTTTTTCCTGTTAAAGGTCTCGAGACTCTGTTTCTAAGGCAAGGTCACGCTAGCCTCAACATGCTGGACTTCCAAGTATTACTTTCATAAAACGTTTGTTTGACTGTCACATGTTTGCCAAGAAAGAGTAAACAGTTTGAATTCCACTCTCTTTTATTTTGTCTCAGTGGAGCTAAACTGCCGGGAGAGATGCAATAGCTTTTCCTCACATGCACACATGCATTACTCGTCTCTCCTCTTATCCTTCTTATTCAGAGCTCGACCTAGCATTCTTTCTGTAATCCATTTTAAGACCTTTTTCGTTTGTCTCTCTCTCTCTTATCAGGGATTAGAACATTGACTTTTGACGAGTCTTATATGCAGAATGTGATTCTGAATGACGTCGTCAACAAACACAAGCAGTTTTATTTTGGACACTGTGTTTTCCCCGGGGTCTTTTTTCTAAAAGTTGTTCATGTTCATTTTATGTCCCATGTGGAAACTTGGTCATTCAGCTGCATTCACGGTAAGATCTCTCTCTCTCTCTCTCTCTCTCTCTCTCTCTCTCTCTCTCTCTCTCTCTCTCTCTCTCTCTCTCTCTCTCTCTCTCTCTCTCTCTCTCTCTCTCTCTCTCTCTCTCTCTCTCTCTCTCTCTCTCTCTCTCTCTCTGCACAGAAAAGAATGAATGAAATAGTGCAGAAAAGGATTTCAATAGTACTCATGTCCATTTGCATTTAAATAGCTGATTATCTGTAGTGTCGAGAGACCAGCGCTTCCTCACTAAGGCTTTGTTTGAACGTTTTCCTTGGGTACTTATACACAAAACTTTACCTATGACTTCCTTATGACGAAGGGAACAGTGCAGTACAGAACCAATTTACAAGAGAGTGAGAGAACTTTCTCCCTCACCAGAATGTCTTTATCATACTCCAGAAACATCCCCTCCCTCCCTCCCTCCCTCCCTCCCTCACACCAAGACGCACTCACGGTCCTGCACATTAAACAGTCCTGACAGGAACCTTCGGCAATAATTCTAGCGAGATAAACGTCTGTGAATTATGTTCTGCTTATCTTTATTGCTAGTCGTGTGTATCATGCAGGTCAAGCGGTAACCTTAAAGTTCTCTACTCCTGGCACCAGAAAGATGGTGGTCTGCTCACAGTGGTAGACGCTCCTGGGGTAAGGTTGACAGGTTCCACATGTGTGGTAGTTATCAAGGTTTCATTTGTCATAAGATTTATACAATAGTTTGTGCACTGACTACAGTTAACTTGGTCATGTAAAGCCTCAGAGAGGGGATCTGATATGTATATATATGATATATATATACAGTCAGGTGTTAGTGAGAGGACAAGAGCAAGGGAAGGAGTAGCACTACTCCTGAATCAGGAGTTGTGGGAGTATATGATTGAGTGTAAGAAAGTAAATTCTAGATTGATATGGGTAAAACTGAATGTGCATGGAGAGAGATGGGTGATTATTGGTGCATATGCACCTGGGCATGAGAAGAAAGATCATGAGAGGCAAGAGTTTTGGGAGCAGCTAAATGAGTGTGTTAGTGATTTTGATGCACAAGGCCGGGTTATAGTGATGGGTGATTTGAATGCAAAGGTGAGTAATGTGGCAGTTGGGGGAATAATTGGTATACATGGAGTGTTCAGTGTTGTAAATGGAAATGGTGAAGAGCTTGTAGATTTATGTGCTAAAAAAGGACTGGTGATTGGGAATACCTGGTTAAAAAAGCGAGATATACATAAGTATACGTATGTAAGTAGGAGAGATGGCCAGAGAGGGTTATTGGATTACGTGTTAATTGATAGACGCACGAAAGAGAGACTTTTGGATGTTAATGTGCCGAGAGGTGCAACTGGAGGGATGTCTGATCATTATCTTGTGGAGGCCGAAGGTGAAGATTTGTGCGGGTTTTCAGAAAAGAAGAGAGAATATTGGGGTGAAGAGAGTGGTGAGAGTAAGTGAGCTTGGGAAGGAGACTTGTGTGAGGAAGTTCCAGGAGAGACTGAGTACAGAATGGAAAAAGGTGAGAACAAAGGAGGTAAGAGGAGTGGGGGAGGAATGGGATGTATTTAGGGAAGCAGTAATGGCTTGCGCAAAAGATGCTTGTGGCATGAGAAGCGTGGGAGGTGGGTTGATTAGAAAAGGTAGTGAGTGGTGGGATGAAGAAGTAAGATTATTAGTGAAAGAGAAGAGAGAGGCATTTCGAAGGTTTTTGCAGGGAAAAAAAGCAAATGAGTGGGAGAGGTATAAAAGAAAGAGGCAGGAGGTCAAGAGAAAGGTGTAAGAGGTGAAAAAGAGGGCAAATGAGAGTTGGGGTGAGAGAGTATCATTAAATTTTAGGGAGAATAAAAAGATGTTTTGGAAGGAGGTAAATAAAGTGCGTAAGACAAGAGAGCAAATGGGAACTTCAGTGAAGGGGGCTAATGGGGAGGTGATAACAAGTAGTGGTGATGTGAGAAGGAGACGGAGTGAGTATTTTGAAGGTGTGTTGAATGTGTTTGATGATAGAGTGGCAGATATAGGGTGTTTTGGTCGAGGTGGTGTGCAAAGTGAGAGGGTTAGGGAAAATGATTTGGTAAATAGAGAAGAGGTAGTAAAAGCTTTACGGAAGATGAAAGCCGGCAAGGCAGCAGGTTTGGATGGTATTGCTGTGGCATTTATTAAAAAAGGGGGTGACTGTATTGTTGACTGGTTGGTAAGGTTATTTAATGCATGTATGATTCATGTTGAGGTGCCTGAGGATTGGCGGAATGCTTGCATAGTGCCATTGTACAAAGGCAAAGGGGATAAAAGTGAGTGCTCAAATTACAGAGGTATAAGTTTGTTGAGTATTCCTGTTAAATTATATTGGAGGGTATTGATTGAGAGGGTGAAGGCGTGTACAGAGAATCAGATTGGGGAAGAGCAGTGTGGTTTCAGAAGTGGTAGAGGATGTGTGAATCATGTGTTTGCTTTGAAGAATGTATGTGAGAAATACTTAGAAAAACAAATGGATTTGTATATAGCATTTATGGATCTGGAGAAGGCAAATGATAGAGTTGATAGAGATGCTCTGTGGAAGGTTTTAAGAATATATGGTGTGGGAGGCAAGCTGTTAGAAGCAGTGAAAAGTTTTTATCGAGGATGTAAGGCATGTGTACGTGTAGGAAGAGAGGAAAGTGATTGGTTCTCAGTGAATGTAGGTTTGCGGCAGGGGTGTGTGATGTCTCCATGGTTGTTTGATTTGTTTATGGATGGGGTTGTTAGGGAGGTGAATGCAAGAGTTTTGGAAAGAGGGGCAAGTATGCAGTCTGTTCTGGAGGAGAGAGCTTGGGAAGTGAGTCAGTTGTTGTTCGCTGATGATACAGCGCTGGTGGCTGATTCATGTAAGAAACTGCAGAAGCTGGTGACTGAGTTTGGTAAAGTGTGTGAAAGAAGAAAGTTAAGAGTAAATGTAAATAAGAGCAAGGTTATTAGGTACAGTAGGGTTGAGGGTCAAGTCAATTGGGAGGTAAGTTTGAATGGAGCAAAAGTGGAGGAAGTAAAGTGTTTTAGATATCTGCGAGTGGATCTGGCAGCGGATGGAACCATGGATGCGGAAGTGATTCATAGGGTGGGGGAGGGGGCGAAAATTCTGGGAGCCTTGAAGAATGTGTGGAAGTCGAGAACATTATCTCGGAAAGCAAAAATGGGTATGTTTGAAGGAGGTACAGTAGGGTTGAGGGTCAAGTCAATTGGGAGGTAAGTTTGAATGGAGCAAAAGTGGAGGAAGTAAAGTGTTTTAGATATCTGCGAGTGGATCTGGCAGCGGATGGAACCATGGAAGCGGAAGTGATTCATAGGGTGGGGGAGGGGGCGAAAATCCTGGGAGCCTTGAAGAATGTGTGGAAGTCGAGAACATTATCTCGGAAAGCAAAAATGGGTATGTTTGAAGGAATAGTGGTTCCAAAAATGTTGTATGGTTGCGAGGCGTGGGCTATGGATAGAGTTGTGCGCAGGAGGGTGGATGTGCTGGAAATGAGATGTTTGAGGACAATGTGTGGCGTGAGGTTGTTTGATCGAGTAAGTAATGTAAGGGTAAGAGAGATGTGTGGAAATAAAAAGAGCATGGCTGAGAGAGCAGAAGAGGGTGTTTTGAAATGGTTTGGGCACATGGAGAGAATGAGTGAGGGAAAGATTGACCAAGAGGTTATATGTGTCGGAGGTGGAGGGAACGAGGAGAAGTGGGAGACCAAATTAGAGGTGGAAAGATGGAGTGAAAAAGATTTTGAGTGATCGGGGCCTGAACATGCAGGAGGGTGAAAGGCGGGCAAGGAATAGAGTGAATTGGATCGATGTGGTATATCGGGGTTGCCATGCTGTCACTGGATTGAATCAGGGCATGTGAAGCGTCCTTGGTAAACCATGGAAAGCTGTGTAGGTATGTATATTTGCGTGTGTGGACGTGTATGTATATATATGTGTATGGGGGTGGGTTGGGCCATTTATTTTGTCTGTTTCCTTGCGCTACCTCGCAAACGCGGCAGACAGCGACAAAGCAAAAAAAAAAAAAGAAAAAGAAAAAAAAAATGTGGTGTGAGGTGGTTTGATCGAGTAAGTAATGATAGGGTAAGAGAGATGTGTGGTAATAAAAAGAGTGTGGTTGAGAGAGCAGATGAGGGTGTTTTAAAATGGTTTGGTCACATGGAGAGAATGAGTGAGGAAAGATTGACCAAGAGGATATATGTGTCAGAGGTGGAGGGAACGAGGAGAAGTGCAAAACCAAATTGGAGGTGGAAAGATAGAGTGAAAAAGATTTTGAGTGATCGGGGCCTGAACATGCAGGAAGGTGAAAGGCGTGCAAGGAATAGAGTGAATTGGAACGATGTGGTATACCGGGGTCGACGTGCTGTCAATGGATTGAACCAGGGCATGTGAAGCGTCTGGGGTAAACCATGGAATGTTCTGTGGGGCCTGGATGCGGAAAGGGAGCTGTGGTTTCGGTACATCATTGCATGACAGCTAGAGACTGAGCGTGAACGAATGTGGCCTTTGTTGTCTTTTCCTAGCGCTACCTCGCACACATGAGGGGGGAGGGGGTTTTTATTTCATGTGTGGTGGGGTGGCGATGGGAATGAATGAAGGCAGCCAGTATGAATTATGTATCTGTGTATATATGTATATGTTTCTGTTTGCATATATATGTATACGTTGAGATGTATATGTATGTATATTTGCTTGTGTGGACGTGTATGTATATACATGTGTATGTGGGTGGGGTAGTCCATTCTTTCGTCTGTTTCCTTGCGCTGCCTCGCTAACGTTTGAGACAGCGACAAAGCAAAATAAATAATGAAGTAAAATAAATATATGTACATATATATATATATATATATATATATATATATATATATATATATATATATATATATATATATATATATATATATATATATATATATATATATATATATATATATATATATATATATACATATATATATATATATATATATATATATATATATATATATATATATATATATATATATATATATATATGCATATATATATATATATATATATATATATATATATATATATATATATATATATATATATATATATATATATATATATATATATATATATATTTTGCCGCTGTCTCCCGCGTTTGCGAGGTAGCGCAAGGAAACAGACTAAAGAAATGGCCCAACCCACCCCCATACACAATGTATATACATACACGTCCACACACGCAAATATACATATCTATACATCTCAATGTACACATATATATACACACACAGACACATACATATATACCCATGCACACAATTCACACTGTCTGCCTTTATTCATTCCCATCGCCACCTCGCCAGACATAGAATACCATCCCCCTCCCCCCTCATGTGTGCGAGGTAGCACTAGGAAAAGACAACAAAGGCCCCATTCGTTCACAGTCAGTCTCTAGCTGTCATGCAATAATGCCCGAAACCACAGCTCCCTTTCCACATCCAGGCCCCACACAACTTTCCATGGTTTACCCCAGACGCTTCACATGCCCTGATTCAATCCACTGACAGCACGGCAACCCCGGTATACCACATCGATCCAATTCACTCTATTCCTTGCCCTCCTTTCACCCTCCTGCATGTTCAGGCCCCGATCACTCAAAATCTTTTTCACTGCATCTTTCCACCTCCAATTTGGTCTCCCACTTCTCCTCGTTCCCTCCACCTCCGACACATATATCCTCTTGGTCAATCTTTCCTCACTCATTCTCTCCATGTGCCTAAACCATTTCAAAACACCCTCTTCTGCCCTCTCAACCACGCTCTTTTTATTTCCACACATCTCTCTTACCCTTACATTACTTACTCGATCAAACCACCTCACACCACTCATTGTCCTCAAACATCTCATTTCCAGCACATCCACCCTCCTGCGCACAACTCTATCCATAGCCCACGCCTCGCAACCATACAACATTGTTGGAACCACTATTCCTTCAAACATACCCATTTTAGCTTTCCGAGATAATGTTCTCGACTTCCACACATTCTTCAAGGCTCCCAGGATTTTCGCCCCCTCCCCCACCCTATGATTCATTTCCGCTTCCATGGTTCCATCCGCTGCCAGATCCACTCCCAGATATCTAAAACACTTTACTTCCAATATATACATATATATATATATATATATATATATATATATATATATATATATATATATATATATATATATATATATATATATATATATATATATATATATATATATATATATATATATGTATATATATATATATATATATATATGTATATATATATATATATATATATATATATATATATATATATATATATATATATATATATATATATATATATATATATATATATATATATATATATATATATATATATATATATATATATATATATATATATATATATATATATATATATATATATAGAGGTTGAACCATTATATGACATTCTTTTTTTTCATTCATTTCAAGCTAGAAGTTTCAGTTTTCTAAATTGTTTCTTACATTTCTCATATGTATATATATGTATGTGTGTGTGTGTGTATATGTGCGTATGTATGTGTATGTGTGTGTATGTGTATATGTATATATATATGTATATTATCCCTGGGGATAGGGGTGAAAGAATACTTCCCACGTATTCCTCGCGTGTCGTAGAAAGCGACTAGAGGGGACGGGAGCGGGGGGCCAGAAATCCTCCCCTCCTTGTATTAACTTTCTAAAATGGGAAACAGAAGAAGGAGTCACGCGGGGAGTGCTCATCCTCCTCGAAGGCTCAGAGTGGGGTGCCTAAATGTGTGTGGATGTAACCAAGATGTGAAAAGAGGAGAGATAGGTAGTATGTTTGAGGAAAGGAACCTGGATGTTTTGGCTCTGAGTGAAACGAAGCTCAAGGGTAAAGGGGAAGAGTGGTTTGGGAATGTCTGGGGAGTAAAGTCAGGGGTTAGTGAGAGGACAAGAGCAAGGGAAGGAGTAGCAATACTCCTGAAACAGGAGTTGTGGGAGTATGTGATAGAGTGTAAGAAAGTAAATTCTCGATTAATATGGGTAAAACTAAAAGTTGATGGAGAGAGGTGGGTGATTATTGGTGCATATGCACCTGGGCATGAGAAGAAAGATCAAGAGAGGCAACTGTTTTGGGAGCAGCTGAATGAGTGTGTTAGTGGTTTTGATGCACGAGACCGGGTCATAGTGATATGTGATTTGAATGCAAAGGTGAGTAATGTGGCAGTTGAGGGAATAATTGGTATACATGGGGTGTTCAGTGTTGTAAATGGAAATGGTGAAGAGCTTGTAGATTTATGTGCTGAAAAAGGACTGATGATTGGGAATACCTGGTTTAAAAAGCGAGATATACATAAGTATACTTATGTAAGTAGGAGAGATGGCCAGAGAGCGTAATTGGATTACGTGTTAATTGACAGGCGTGCGAAAGAGAGACTTTTGGATGTTAATGTGCTGAGAGGTGCAACTGGAGGAATGTCTGATCATTATCTTGTGGAGGCTAAGGTGAAGATTTGTATGGGTTTTCAGAAAAGAAGAGTGAATGTTGGGGTGAAGAGGGTGGTGAGAGTAAGTGAGCTTGAGAAGGAGACCTGTGTGAGGAAGTACCAGGAGAGACTGAGTACAGAATGGAAAAAGGTGAGAACAATGGAAGTAAGGGGGAGTGGGGGAGGAATGGGATGTATTTAGGGAATCAGTGATGGATTGCGCAAAAGATGCTTGTGGCATGAGAAGAGTGGGAGGTGGGTTGATTAGAAAGGGTAGTGAGTGGTGGGATGAAGAAGTAAGAGTATTAGTGAAAGAGAAGAGAGAGGCATTTGGACGATTTTTGCAGGGAAAAAATGCAATTGAGTGGGAGATGTATAAAAGAAAGAGACAGGAGGTCAAGAGAAAGGTGCAAGAGGTGAAAAAAAGGGCAAATGAGAGTTGGGGTGAGAGAGTATCATTAAATTTTAGGGAGAATAAAAAGATGTTCTGGAAGGAGGTAAATAAAGTGCGTAAGACAAGGGAGCAAATGGGAACTTTAGTGAAGGGCGCAAATGGGGAGGTGATAACAAGTAGTGGTGATGTGAGAAGGAGATGGAGTGAGTATTTTGAAGGTTTGTTGAATGTGTTTCATGATAGAGTGGCAGATATAGGGTGTTTTGGTCGAGGTGGTGTGCAAAGTGAGAGGGTTAGGGAAAATGATTTGGTAAACAGAGAAGAGGTAGTGAAAGCTTTGCGGAAGATGAAAGCCGGCAAGGCAGCAGGTTTGGATGGTATTGCAGTGGAATTTATTAAAAAAGGGGGTGACTGTATTGTTGACTGGTTGGTAAGATTATTTAATGTATGTATGACTCATGGTGAGGTGCCTGAGGATTGGCGGAATGCGTGCATAGTGCCATTGTACAAAGGCAAAGGGGATAAGAGTGAGTGCTCAAATTACAGAGGTATAAGTTTGTTGAGTATTCCTGGTAAATTATATGGGAGGGTATTGATTGAGAGGGTGAAGGCATGTACAGAGCATCAGATTAAGGAAGAGCAGTGTGGTTTCAGAAGTGGTAGAGGATGTGTGGATCAGGTGTTTGCTTTGAATAATGTATGTGAGAAATACTTAGAAAAGCAAATGGATTTGTATGTAGCTTTTATGGATCTGGAGAAGGCATATGATAGAGTTGATAGAGATGCTCTGTGGAAGGTATTAAGAATATATGGTGTGGGAGGCAAGTTGTTAGAAGCAGTGAAAAGTTTTTATCGAGGATGTAAGGCATGTGTACGTGTAGGAAGAGAGGAAAGTGATTGGTTCTCAGTGAATGTAGGTTTGCGGCAGGGGTGTGTGATGTCTCCATGGTTGTTTAATTTGTTTATGGATGGGGTTGTTAGGGAGGTAAATGCAAGAGTTTTGGAAAGAGGGGCAAGTATGAAGTCTGTTGGGGATGAGAGAGCTTGGGAAGTGAGTCAGTTGTTGTTCGCTGATGATACAGCGCTGGTGGCTGATTCATGTGAGAAACTGCAGAAGCTGGTGACTGAGTTTGGAAAAGTGTGTGGAAGAAGAAAGTTAAGAGTAAATGTGAATAAGAGCAAGGTTATTAGGTACAGTAGGGTTGAGGGTCAAGTCAATTGGGAGGTGAGTTTGAATGGAGAAAAACTGGAGGAAGTGAAGTGTTTTAGATATCTGGGAGTGGATCTGGCAGCGGATGGAACCATGGAAGCGGAAGTGGATCATAGGGTGGGGGAGGGGGCGAAAATCCTGGGGGCCTTGAAGAATGTGTGGAAGTCGAGAACATTATCTCGGAAAGCAAAAATGGGTATGTTTGAAGGAATAGTGGTTCCAACAATGTTGTATGGTTGCGAGGCGTGGGCTATGGATAGAGTTGTGCGCAGGAGGATGGATGTGCTGGAAATGAGATGTTTGAGGACAATGTGTGGTGTGAGGTGGTTTGATCGAGTGAGTAACGTAAGGGTAAGAGAGATGTGTGGAAATAAAAAGAGCGTGGTTGAGAGAGCAGAAGAGGGTGTTTTGAAGTGTTTTGGGCACATGGAGAGGATGAGTGAGGAAAGATTGACCAAGAGGATATATGTGTCGGAGGTGGAGGGAACAAGGAGAAGAGGGAGACCAAATTGGAGGTGGAAAGATGGAGTGAAAAAGATTTTGTGTGATCGGGGCCTGAACATGCAGGAGGGTGAAAGGAGGGCAAGGAATAGGGTGAATTGGAGCGATGTGGTATACCGGGGTTGACGTGCTGTCAGTGGATTGAAGCAAGGCATGTGAAGCGTCTGGGGTAAACCATGGAAAGCTGTGTAGGTATGTATATTTGCGTGTGTGGACGTATGTATATACATGTGTATGGGGGGGGGGGGGGTTGGGCTATTTCTTTCGTCTGTTTCCTTGCGCTACCTCGCAAACGCGGGAGACAGCGACAAAGTATAATAAAAAAAAAATAATAATATATATATATATATATATATATATATTGGAGGGTGGAGGTTTGCAAGTTCGATGGAAGTGCGCGTTCATATGCACTATTTTCGTATTCATTTTCCTCCGTGTTGTACAGTTAGGTTTTGCAAAATGCTATTTGCTGGGTGAGTGAGCCTGATGGTATTTGTCCGGTCTAAAACCCCATTGCTCACTAATGTGAGACGAATGGTATTCGATTACTTAGTATTCGAATTATGATTTCCCTATTAGGGGCGATCAGAGCCTAGTAGTATCGCTCCCGCCTGTTACGCAGGGGTTCCGGGTTCGAGGCTGGCTGCTACAGGTTTGTATGTTTTAGATATCTGGGAGTGGATTTGGCAGCGGATGTAACCGTGGAAGCAGAAGTGAGTCACATGGTGGGGGAGGGGGCGAAGGTTCAGGGAGCGTTGAAGAATGTGTGGAAGGAGAGAACGTTATCTCAGAGAGCAAAATTGGGTATGTTTGAAGGAATAGTGGTCCACCAATGTTATATATTTGCGAGGCGTGAACTATAGATAGCGTTGTGCGGAGGAGGGAGGATGTGTTGGAAATGAAATGTCTGAGGACAATATGTGGTGTGAGGTGGTTTGATCGAGGAAGTAATGAAAGGTTAAGAGAGATGTGTGGTTGTAAAGAGTGTGGATGAGAGAGCAGAAGAGGGTGTGTTGAAATGGTTTGGTCACATGGAGAGAATGAGTGAGGAAAGATTGACAAAGAGGATATATGTGTCAGAGGTTGGGGGAACGAGAAGTAGGAGACCAAATTGGAGGTGGAAGGATGGAGTGAAAATGATTTTGAGCGATCGGGGCCTGAACATACAGTAGGGTGAAATGCGTGCAAGGAATAGAGTGAATTGGAGCGATTTGGTATACCGGGGTCAACGGTGCTGTCAGTGGATTGAACTAGGGCATGTGAAGCGTCTGGGATAAACCATGGAAAATTTTGCGGGGCCTAGATGTGGAGAGGGAGCTGTAGTTTTGGTGCATTACACATGACAGCTAGTGACTGATTGTGTACGAATGTGGCCTTTTGTCTTTTCCTAACGCTACCTCGCGGGACGGGGGGATGTTATTTCTTGTGTGGCGGGGTGGCGACGCGAATGAATAAAGGCAGCAAGTACGAATATGTACATGTGTATATATGCATATGTCTGTGTATATATATGTAAGTATACGTTGAAATGTATAGTTATGTATATATATATATATATATATATATAATATATATATATATATATATATATATATATATATATATATATATATATATATATATATATATATATATATATATATATATATATATATATATATATATATATATATATATATATATATATATATATATATATATATATATATATATATATATATATATATATACATATATATATATATATATATATATATATATATATATATATATATATATATATATATATATATATATATATATATATATATATATATATATGTATATTTTTTTTTTTTTTTCTTTTTTTTTTTTCTTTTTTTTTTTTGTCGCTGTCTCCCGCGTTTGCGAGGTAGTGCAAGGAAACAGGCGAAAGAAATGGCCCAACCCACCCCCATACACATGTATGTACATAACGTCCACACACGCAAATATACATACCTACACAGCTTTCCATGGTTTACCCCAGACGCTTCACATGCCTTGATTCAATCCACTGACAGCACGTCAACCCCGGTATACCACATCGCTCCAATTCACTCTATTCCTTGCCCTCCTTTCACCCTCCTGCATGTTCAGGCCCCGATCACACAAAATCTTTTTCACTCCATCTTTCCACCTCCAATTTGGTCTCCCTCTTCTCCTCGTTCCCTCCACCTCCGACTCATATATTCTCTTGGTCAATCTTTCCTCACTCATTCTCTCCATGTGCCCGAACCATTTCAAAACACCCTCTTCTGCTCTCTCAACCACGCTCTTTTTATTTCCACACATCTCTCTTACCCTTACGTTACTCACTCGATCAAACCACCTCACACCACATATTGTCCTCAAACATCTCATTTCCAGCACATCCATCCTCCTGCGCACAACTCTATCCATAGCCAACGTCTCGCAACCATACAACATTCTTGGAACCACTATTCCTTCAAACATACCCATTTTTGCTTTCCGAGATAATGTTCTCGACTTCCACACATTCTTCAAGGCTCCCAGAATTTTCGCCCCCTCCCCCACTCTATGATCCACTTCCGCTTCCATGGTTCCATCCGCTGCCAGATCCACTCCCAGATATCTAAAACACTTCACTTCCTCCAGTTTTTCTCCATTCAAACTCACCTCCCAATTGACTTGACCCTCAACCCTACTGTACCTCATAACCTTGCTCTTATTCACATTTACTCTTAACTTTCTTCTTTCACACACTTTACCAAACTCAGTCACCAGCTTCTGCAGTTTCTCACATCAATCAGCCACCAGCGCTGTATCATCAGCGAACAACAACTGACTCACTTCCCAAGCTCTCTCATCCCCAACAGACTTCATACTTGCCCCTCTTTCCAAAACTCTTGCATTCACCTCCCTAACAACCCCAACCATAAACAAATTAAACAACCATGGAGACATCACACACCCCTGCCGCAAACCTACATTCACTGAGAACCAATCACTTTCCTCTCTTCCTACACGTACACATGCCTTACATCCTCGATAAAAACTTTTCACTGCTTCTAACAACTTGCCTCCCACACCATATATTCTTAATACCTTCCACAGAGCATCTCTATCAACTCTATCATATGCCTTCTCCAGATCCATTAATGCTACATACAAATCCATTTGCTTTTCTAAGTATTTCTCACATACATTCTTCAAAGCAAACACCTGATCCACACATCCTCTACCACTTCTGAAACCACACTGCTCTTCCCCAATCTGATGCTCTGTACATGCCTTCACCCTCTCAATCAATATCCTCCCATATAATTTACCAGGAATACTCAACAAACTTATACCTCTGTAATTTGAGCACTCACTCTTATCCCCTTTGCCTTTGTACAATGGCACTATGCACGCATTCCGCCAATCCTCAGGCACCTCACCATGAGTCATACATACATTAAATAACCTTACCAACCAGTCAACAATACAGTCACCCCCTTTTTTAATAAATTCCACTGCAATACCATCCAAACCTGCTGCCTTGCCGGCTTTCATCTTCCGCAAAGCTTTTACTACCTCATCTCTGTTTACCAAATCATCTTCCCTAACCCTCTCACTTTGCACACCACCTCGACCAAAACACCCTATATCTGCCACTCTATCATCAAACACATTCAACAAACCTTCAAAATACTCACTCCATCTCCTTCTCACATCACCACTACTTGTTATCACCTTCCCATTTACGCCCTTATATATATATATATATATATATATATATATATATATATATATATATATATATATATATATATATATATATATATATATATATATATATATATATATTGATTATTTATTTTTTATTATACTTTGTCGCTGTCTCCCGCGTTTGCGAGGTAGCGCAAGGAAACAGACGAAAGAAATGGCCCAACCCCCCCCCCCCCATACACATGTATATACATACGTCCACACACGCAAATATACATACCTACACAGCTTTCCATGGTTTACCCCAGACGCTTCACATGCCCTGCTTCAATCCACTGACAGCACGTCAACCCCGGTATACCACATCGCTCCAATTCACTCTATTCCTTGCCCTCCTTTCACCCTCCTGCATGTTCAGGCCCCGATCACACAAAATCTTTTTCACTCCATCTTTCCACCTCCAATTTGGTCTCCCTCTTCTCCTTGTTCCCTCCACCTCCGACACATATATCCTCTTGGTCAATCTTTCCTCACTCATCCTCTCCATGTGCCCAAACCACTTCAAAACACCCTCTTCTGCTCTCTCAACCACGCTCTTTTTATTTCCACACATCTCTCTTACCCTTACGTTACTCACTCGATCAAACCACCTCACACCACACATTGTCCTCAAACATCTCATTTCCAGCACATCCATCCTCCTGCGCACAACTCTATCCATAGCCCACGCCTCGCAACCATACAACATTGCTTGGAACCACTATTCCTTCAAACATACCCATTTTTGCTTTCCGAGATAATGTTCTCGACTTCCACACATTCTTCAAGGCCCCCAGGATTTTCGCCCCCTCCCCCACCCTATGATCCACTTCCGCTTCCATGGTTCCATCCGCTGCCAGATCCACTCCCAGATATCTAAAACACTTCACTTCCTCCAGTTTTTCTCCATTCAAACTCACCTCCCAATTGACTTGACCCTCAACCCTACTGTACCTAATAACCTTGCTCTTATTCACATTTACTCTTAACTTTCTTCTTCCACACACTTTTCCAAACTCAGTCACCAGCTTCTGCAGTTTCTCACATGAATCAGCCACCAGCGCTGTATCATCAGCGAACAACAACTGACTCACTTCCCAAGCTCTCTCATCCCCAACAGACTTCATACTTGCCCCTCTTTCCAAAACTCTTGCATTTACCTCCCTAACAACCCCATCCATAAACAAATTAAACAACCATGGAGACATCACACACCCCTGCCGCAAACCTACATTCACTGAGAACCAATCACTTTCCTCTCTTCCTACACGTACACATGCCTTACATCCTCGATAAAAACTTTTCACTGCTTCTAACAACTTGCCTCCCACACCATATATTCTTAATACCTTCCACAGAGCATCTCTATCAACTCTATCATATGCCTTCTCCAGATCCATAAACGCTACATACAAATCCATTTGCTTTTCTAAGTATTTCTCACATACATTCTTCAAAGCAAACACCTGATCCACACATCCTCTACCACTTCTGAAACCACACTGCTCTTCCCCAATCTGATGCTCTGTACATGCCTTCACCCTCTCAATCAATACCCTCCCATATAATTTACCAGGAATACTTAACAAACTTATACCTCTGTAATTTGAGCACTCACTCTTATCCCCTTTGCCTTTGTACAATGGCACTTTGCACGCATTCCGCCAATCCTCAGGCACCTCACCATGAGTCATACATACATTAAATAACCTTACCAACCAGTCAACAATACAGTCACCCCCTTTTTTAATAAATTCCACTGCAATACCATCCAAACCTGCTGCCTTGCCGGCTTTCATCTTCCGCAAAGCTTTCACTACCTCTTCTCTGTTTACCAAATCATTTTCCCTAACCCTCTCACTTTGCACACCACCTCGACCAAAACACCCTATATCTGCCACTCTATCATCAAACACATTCAACAAACCTTCAAAATACTCACTCCATCTCCTTCTCACATCACCACATATATATGTATATATATATATATATATATATATATATATATATATATATATATATATATATATATATATATATATATAATTAGATCCACCTGCCTCGTTTATGAAGGATCTTCAGGTCCCAGGCCCCAGGGCTGCCGCTCTAATCTTCTGGTGTTGGTAGGAATCATCCGCTCCAGCGGTGCTACAAGGATGGAGCTGCAATTTTCTGTATTGATTTTTGAGTTAGGAATGTTATCTTTGTTTCTTTCTTTTTTTCTTTCTTTCTACCCTTACTTATCTGTCTATCTATCTATTAATTCATTTATCTTTCTTCCTTTCATTACTGCTTGGCGAAGCTTAGTGTCTTATATCCCTGTTGCCCACCAGCCACCAGTGATAGGTAATAGAAGGCTGACGTCCATGGCTGAAACCTGTCTTGCAAAATATAAGCCAATCACGGTAACTTTCTCCCATTAACATAATTATTCAGAACATTTATGATAACATGCGAACGTTAGACAACAGGCGAGTTTCAGATGTTGGGTTTGCGAGGAAATGATATTTCTGGAACAAGACAAAGGTCCGCCAGGCGTCATCAAGATAGATCTGAGGGAAACAACTTCTTGAAGATTGACACTTACAGCTGCAGGTAACACTGGCCTCCACGCTGGCTTCTAATGCCAAGGAAAATCCTCTTAACTTGCTCCAGTGGGTCACATCCACACTGTGTAGTTACCAGTCTTATGTGGATCTCATCCACACTGTGTAGTTACCAGTCTTTTGTGGCTCTCATCCACACTATGCTGTTACCAGTCTTATGTGGAGCTCATACACGCTATGTAGTTATCAGTATTATGTGAGTCTCATCCACACTATGTAGTTACCAGTCTTATATGGGTCATATCCACACTTTGTGGTTGCCTGTATTATGTGGGTCTCATCCACACGGTGTAGTTGCTAGCATTATGTGGGTCTCTTTCACACTATGTAGTTACCAGTATTACGTGGTCTCATCCACAATATGTAGTTACCAGTCTTATGTGGCTCTCATCCGTACAATGTAGTGACCAGTTTTATGTGGTCACCAGTATCATGTGGCTCTCGTTTACACTGTGTAGCTTACCAGCATTATGTGGATCTCATCCACACTATGTAGCTACCAGTCATGTGTGGGTCTCATCCACACTATGTAGTTACCAGTCTTATGTGGTTCTCGTCCACACTATGCAGTTACCAGTCTTTTGTGGGTCTCATCCACACTATGTAGTTACCAGTCTCATATGGGTCTCATCCACACTGTGTAGTTACCAGCATTATGTTGGTCTCATCCACACTGTTTAGTTTCCAGTCTTATGTGGATCTTATCCAAACTCTGTAGTTACCAGTATCATGTGTGTCTCATCCACACTATATAGTTACCAGTCTTATGTGGGTCTCATCCACACTATTTAGTTACCAGTCTTATGTGGGTCTCATCCACACTATGTAGTTATCAGTTTTATGTGGGTCTCATCCACACTGTGTAGTTACCAGTCTTATGTGGTTCTCGTACACACTATGGAGTTACTAGTCTTTTCTGGGTCTCATCCACACTATGTAGTTACCAGTCTCATGTGGGTCTCAACCGGACTGTGTAGTTACCAGCATTATGTTGGTCTCATCCACACTATTTAGTTTCCAGTCGTATGTGGATCTTATCCAAAGTCTGTAGTTACCAGTATTATGTGTGTCTCATCCACACTATATAGTTGCCAGTCTTATGTGGGTCTCATCCATACTATGTAGTTACTTGTCGTATGTGGGTCTCATCCACATCTACACTGTGTAGTTACCAGTCTTATGTGGGTCTCATCCATACTATGTAGTTACTTGTCGTATGTGGGTCTCATCCACATCTACACTGTGTAGTTACCAGTCTTATGTGGGTCTCATCCACGCTATGTAGTTACCAGTATTATGTGGGTCTTATGTGGGTCTCATCCACACTATATAGTTACCAGTCTTATGTGGGTCTCATTCACACTATGTAGTTATCAGTTTTATGTGGGTCTCATCCACACTGTGTAGTTACCAGTCTTATGTGGTTCTCGTACACACTATGGAGTTACTAGTCTTTTCTGGGTCTCATGCACACTATGTAGTTACCAGTCTCATGTGGGTCTCAACCGGACTGTGTAGTTACCAGCATTATGTTGGTCTCATCCACACTGTTTGGTTTCCAGTCTTATGTGGATCTTATCCAAAGTCTGTAGTTACCAGTATTATGTGTGTCTCATCCACACTATATAGTTACCAGTCTTATGTGGGTCTCATCCATACTATGTAGTTACTTGTCGTATGTGGGTCTCATCCACACTGTTTAGTTACCAGTCTTATGTGGGTCTCATCCACACTGTATAATTACCAGTAATATGTGGGTTTCCTCCATACTGTGGAGTTGCCAGTATTGTGTGTGCCTCATTAACACTATGTCGTTACCAATATCATGTGTGTCTCATCCATACTATGTAGTTATCAGGCTTATGTGGGTCTCATCCACACTGTGTGGTTACCAGTATCATGTGGCTCTCATTCACACTGTGTAGTTACCAATCTTATGTGGATCTAATCCACACTATGTAGTCACCAGTCTTATGTAGATCTCATCCACATTATGTAGTTACCAGTCTTATGGGTCTCATCCACACTATGTCGTTACCAGTCTTATGTGGGACTCATCCACTCTATGTAGTTACTTGTCGTATGCGGGTGTCATCCACACTATGTAGTTACAATCTTATGTGGCTTTCATCTACACTGTGTAGTTACCAGTCTATGTGGGTCTCATCCACGCTATGTAGTTACCAGTATTATGTGGGTCCCATCCACACTGTGTAGTTACAAGTCTCGTGTGGCTTCACCATAGTAGTCTTATGTGGGTCTCATCCAACACTATGTAGTTACCATCTTATTGGGTCTCATCCAACTGTGTAGTGTCCAGTCTTATGTGGCCATCACATTACTCAGTATTAGCCGAGTATCATTGGTTCAGTTAACATTATGTGGTCTCATCATGTGGTCTATCCACATATGTGTTTTAATGTTTATCCTAGCATTATTGGTTCTATCCACACTGTTAGTTCCAGTCTTATGTGGTCTCTATCCAACTGTTAGTTTACCAGTCTTATGTGGGTCTATCCACATATGTGAGTTACTATCATTGTTATTACACACTATTTGTTATCCAGTCCTTGTGGGTTCCTTATTCTTGACCTTGTCACCAGTCTTATGTGGGTTCATCCACACTATGTTTACCAGTTTGTGGTTCATCCACACTGTGTAGTTTACGTTATTGTGCTCTCTAACATTTAGTAGTTACCAGTATTATGTGGGTCTCTCCTTTCTTAGTTACCAGCTATTTGGGTTCATCACTAGCACCATCAATGGTCACCACATAGCGTTAGGTTACCACACTGGTTAATCTGTGGTCTCATCCACACTTGTAGTTCATCCATGGTCTATCCATGTGTGGATCATCCACTTATGTAGTTACCCAGTTTAATCGTGGGTCTATCCACTTGTATTCCAGTCTTATGTGGTCTCATCCACACTATTAGTTACACAGTCTTATGTGGGTCTCATCCACCTATGTAGTTACAGTCTTATTGGTCTCATCCACACTATGTAGTTACCAGTCTTATGTGGGTCTCATCAGATATGTTTACTGTCTATATTGTTACCAACTATGTGGTTACAGTCTTGTAGTGCGCTATTCCATCACTGTGTAGTTACCAGTCTTATGTGGGTTATCCACATTGTAGTTCCAGATTTATGTGGCTTCCACTTTAGTTACATCTTGGAGTCTCACCTATGTAGTTACCAGTATGTGGGTCTCATCCACACATGTTAGTACCAGTCTTTGATCTATCCACGATACTGTAATGTGTTCCTCTATGTGTCTCAACCACATCTGTCAGTTAGGTTATCCATATTGTTATCAGTTATGGGGTCTCATCCACACTGTGTGTTACCAGATCATGTGGTCATCCTTCATCACGTTTATGTGGATTACCACTAAGTCACAGTCTTGTGGTCTCATCCACTATGTTAGTTTACCGTGGGCTCTCGCATTTCATCCAATCTTTGTAGATTACCATTAGTATGCTTGTTCGTCGCACTTTAATTCGTACACTTATGTGGTCTATCCACACTGTGTGTTACCAGTCTTATGTGGTCTCATCCACACTATGTTTACAGTTGGGTCTACACATATGTCGTTAGGTCATCATTTGTGTTTCCACTATGTTACATCTTTGTGTCTCACATGTATCTGTATGGGGCTATCACTGTGTTATGTGTCATCCATTATACCATATTCTACAATACTATGTTACTATGTTATATTTTCTATGGGTTCCACTTTACTTGGTCTCACATTGTATCGTGTGGTCATTGGTCTATGTGTAATTGTCGTATGCTATTGTTACATTAGGCTACAATTCTTTATTGTATCCATTTACGTCTTTGGTCATCACATGTCTCTTATGGTTCCTGAGTACCGTCTTTGGTCATATAGTATTACCGTTGGTCATCACTTAGTTTATGGTTACATTGTAGTTAGCTTGGTCTCATCACTTAGTTACCAGTATTATGTGGGTCCCATCCACACTGTGTAGTTACCAGTCTCATGTGGCCCTCATCCACACTATGTAGTTACCAGTATTATGTGGGTCTCATCCACACTATGTAGTCACCAGTCTTATGTGGCTCTCATCTACAATGTATAGGTACCAGTCTTATGTGGGTTTCATTCCACACTATGTAGCTACCAGTATTATGTGGGTCTCATCCACACTATGTAGTTAACAGTATCTTGTGGGTCTCATCCACACTGTGTACTTACCAGCATTATGTGGGTCTCATCCACACTGTTTAGTTACCAGTCTTATGTGGATCTTATCCAAACTGTATAGTTACCAGTCTTATGTGGGTCTCATCCACACTATGCTGTTACCAGTCTTATGTGGGTCTGATCCATACAATTTAGTTACCAGTCTTATGTGGGTCTCATCCACACTGTGTAGTTACCAGTCTTATGTGGGTCTCACCCACACTGTGTGGTTACCAGTCTTATGTGGGTCTCACCCACACTGTGTGGTTACCAGTATCATGTGGCTCTCATTCACACTGTATAGTTACCAGTCTTATGTGGATCTAATACACACTATGTAGTCACCAGTCTTATCTGGGCCTCATCCACACTATGTAGTTACCAGTCTTATGTGGGTCTCATCCACACTATGTAGGTGCCAGTCTTATGTGGGTCTCATCCACACTATGTAGTTACCAGTCTTATGTGGGTCTCATCCATACTATGTAGTTACTTGTCGTATGTGGGTCTCATCCACACTATGTAGTTACAAGTCTTATGTGACTCTCATCCACACTGTGTAGACCAGTCTTATGTGGATCTCATCCACACTATGTATTTACCTGTCTTATGTGGGTCTCATCCACATTATGTAGTTACCAGTCTTATGTGGCTTTCATCCTCACTGTGTAGCTACCACAGCCTTATGTGCGTTTCATCCACACTGTGTAGTTACCATAGTCTCGTTTGGGTCTCATCCACACTGTGTAGTTACCACAGCCTCATGTGGGTTTCATCCACACTGTGTAGTTACCTTAGCTTCGTGTGGATCTCATCCACTCTTTGTAATTACCATAGACTCGTGTAGGTCTCATCCACACTGTGTAATTAACATTGTCTCCTGTCTGTCTCATCCGCACTGTGTAATTACCATAGCCTCGTGTGGGTTTCATCCGCACTGTGTAGTTACCATAGCCTCGTGTGGGTCTCATCCACACTGTGTAGTTACCATAGCCTCGTGTGGATCTCATCCACACTGTGTAATTATAATTGTCTCCCGTGGTTTCATCCGCACTGTGTAGTTACCATAGCCTCGTGTGGGTCTCATCCATACTGTGTAATTATAATTGTCTCCCGTGGTTTCATCCGCACTGTGTAGTTACCATAGCCTCGTGTGGGTCTCATCCACTCTTTGTAATTACCATAGACTCGTGTAGGTCTCATCCACACTGTGTAATTACCATTGTCTCCTGTCTGTCTCATCCGCACTGTGTAATTACCGTAGCCTCGTGTGGGTTTAATCCGCACTGTGTAGTTACCAGTCTTATGTGGCTCTCATCCACACTATGTAGTTACCAGTCTTATGTGGGTCTCATCCACACTATGTAGTTACCAGTATTATGTGGCTTTCATCTACAATGTGTTCGTACTAGTCTTATGTGGGTTTCATTCCACACTATGTAGTTACCAGTCTTATGTGGGTCTCATCCACACTATGTAGTTGCTTGTCGTATGTGGGTCTTATCCACACTATGTAGTTAAGAGTCTCATGTGGGTCTCATCCACACTGTGTAGTTACCAGCATTATGTGGGTCTTATCCATACTGTTTAGTTACCAGTCTTATCTGGATCTTATCCAAACTGTGAAGTTACCAGTCTTATGTGGGTCTCATCTACACTATGTTGTTGCCAGTCTTATGTGGGTCTGATCCACACTATTTAGCTACCAGTCTTATGTGGGTCTCATCCACACTGTGTAGTTACCAGTCTTATGTGGGTCTCACCCACACTGTGTGGTTACCAGTCTTATGTGGGTCTCACCCACACTGTGTGGTTACCAGTATCATGTGGCTCTCATTCACACTGTATAGTTACCAGTCTTATGTGGATCTAATACACACTATGTAGTCACCAGTCTTATCTGGGCCTCATCCACACTATGTAGTTACCAGTCTTATGTGGGTCTCATCCACACTATGTAGATGCCAGTCTTATGTGGGTCTCATCCACACTATGTAGTTACCAGTCTTATGTGGGACTCATCCACATTATGTAATTACTTGCCGTATGTGGGTCTCATCCACTCTATGTAGTTACAAGTCTTATGTGGCTCTCATCTACACTGTGTAGTTACCAGCCTTATGTGGGTCTCATTCACGCTATGTAGTTACCAGTATTGAGTGGGTCTCATCCACACTGTGTACTTACCAGTCTTATGTGGCTCTCATCCACACTGTGTAATTACAAGTCTTATGTGGGTCTCACCTACACTATGTAGTTACCAGTCTTATGTGGCTCTCGTCTAATATGTGTAGGTACGTCGTATGTGGTATTTCATTCCACACTATGTAGCTACCAGTATTTTGTGGGTCTCATCCACACTATGTAGCTAACAGTCTCATGTGGGTCTCATCCACACTGTGCACTTACCAGCATTATGTGGGTCTCATCCACACTGTTTAGTTTCCAGTCTTATGTGGATCTTATCCAAACTGTGTAGTTACCAGTCTTATGTGGGTCTCATCCACACTATGTAGTTACCCGTCTTATGTGGGTCTGATCCATACTATTTAGTTACCAGTCTTATGTGGGTCTCATCCACACTGTGTAGTTACCAGTCTTATGTTGGGTCTCATCCACACTGTATAGTTACCAGTAATATGTGGGTTTCATCCATACTGTGGAGTTACCAGTACTGTGTGTGTCTCATCAACACTATGTACGTAGTTACTAGTATTATGTGGGTCTCATCCATACTATGTAGTTACCAGTCTTATTTGGGTCTCATCCACACTCTGTGGTTACCAGTATCATGTGGCTCTCATTCACACTGTGTAGTTACCAGTTTTATGGGGATATCATCCACACTGTGTAGTTACCACTCTTATGTGGGTCTCATCCACACTATTTAGTTACCAGTCTTATGTGAGTATCATCCACACTATGTAGTTGCCAGCCTTATGTGGGTCTCATCAACACTATGTAGTTTCCAGTCTTATGTGGGTCTCATCCACACTATGTAGTTACCCATCTTATGTGGGTCTCATCCACACTGTGTAGTTACCAGTCTTATGTTAGTCTTATCCACACTATGTAGTTACCAGTCTTATGTGGGTCTCATCCATACTATGTAGTTACTTGTCGTATGTGGGTCTCATCCACACTATGTAGTTACAAGTCTTATGTGACTCTCATCCACACTGTGTAGACCAGTCTTATGTGGATCTCATCCACACTATGTATTTACCTGTCTTATGTGGGTCTCATCCACATTATGTAGTTACCAGTCTTATGTGGCTTTCATCCTCACTGTGTAGCTACCACAGCCTTATGTGCGTTTCATCCACACTGTGTAGTTACCATAGTCTCGTTTGGGTCTCATCCACACTGTGTAGTTACCACAGCCTCATGTGGGTTTCATCCACACTGTGTAGTTACCTTAGCCTCGTGTGGATCTCATCCACTCTTTGTAATTACCATAGACTCGTGTAGGTCTCATCCACACTGTGTAATTAACATTGTCTCCTGTCTGTCTCATCCGCACTGTGTAATTACCATAGCCTCGTGTGGGTTTCATCCGCACTGTGTAGTTACCATAGCCTCGTGTGGGTCTCATCCACACTGTGTAGTTACCATAGCCTCGTGTGGATCTCATCCACACTGTGTAATTATAATTGTCTCCCGTGGTTTCATCCGCACTGTGTAGTTACCATAGCCTCGTGTGGGTCTCATCCATACTGTGTAATTATAATTGTCTCCCGTGGTTTCATCCGCACTGTGTAGTTACCATAGCCTCGTGTGGGTCTCATCCACACTGTGTAGGTACCATAGTCTCGTGTGGGTCTCATCCACACTGTGTAGGTACCATAGCCTCGTGTGGGTCTCATCCACACTGTGTAGGTACCATAGCCTCGTGTGGGTCTCATCCACACTGTGTAGGTACCATAGTCTCGTGTGGGTCTCATCCACACCGTGTCGTTACCATAGTCTCGTGTGGGTCTCATCCACATTTTGTAACTATTATTGCAAGATCAGTTTCCTTCCAGAGAGCGTATCGATGGTAGAGCTTAATTGAAATCTTGATCAAAAATGAAAATGACGTTTTTCCATAATTCTGTCCAGGTCAGAGCGCAACAGATATCACCACTTGCAATTAGTTGAACAAAAATAGCATTTACTGTCAGCAGCTGATAATTTATCGTTGGAGTTCTTAATGCTGGCGTTAAGTTGGATGATGAATGGTGAGGCTGGAGGCGGTGTCAGTGTTGCCAAACACCAGCTGTCATGACACCCACTGTTGCCAGTATGGTAGCTACCCAAACGCATGCTTATGATACGGTTAAACTAACAGATATATATACACCCACAATTGCTTTTGGGCACTCACATTAACACTCATAAAAGAACACTATACACATTCACGTACATTCACCACACTTAAGAGAACTAATGGAGGTCTTGACGAAGACAACAAGGATGATGTCAGAATTAAAAAAGCTGAGTTACAGTGCCAGGTTAGAGGCCTTGTATTTGTCCATCATGGAAGAGAAAAGAGAAAAGGGTGACAGGTCGTCGCTCTACCTTACTCCTGACACTCCGAAGTACATACATAGGTAAAGATAGTCGTCAGTTTCTCACAATCCACTTGACACCAACAATGATCTGAGATTCACTTCCTTACACTTTAACACATTTCTACAACCTCAGCTTTAATAGAAGTGCTACTCTGTCCTTTGTTCTCACACGAGCCCCAGACTCTGCCCCTCGAACATTCCAAAATCATTCATTCCCTTCGTCTCGAGCTCACAATAGTTTCACTCAGACAGAACATCCATGTTGCTCTCCCCAAACATACTATCAGTTTCTCCTTGTTACTCACTTGGTTACGTCTACACGCATTATGAAACGCAATATTTATACTTCGAGGAGAATGAGCACCTTTTCTTTTGCTCTTTCTTCTGATCCTGCGTTTAGAAATTGAAATATAAGGAGATGGTTTCCTACCTCCTGACACAAGGCAGGTCATCTTTCTTCCCTCGCCCCAAGCCAACATTAAAACTATATAGAAGACCACATAACCTGCACAAGCTACCTAAGTTGGAGACAAACTTACTGGATGTTCATGAACGAGTAACCAATGATCTACAGAAAGGGACGGTTGGATGGACTATATATCCTTAGGCTGCCAGAAGGCATTTGATTTTGTCCCCCACAGAAGACTAATGATAAGACATCATCCGCACCGGGATCAAAGGAGGGCTGCTCAGATGGTGCGATACCTACCTGATGGGGAGGCTACAGGACACATCTCAGGGAAGCAAAGCTGGGGTGACGAATGAGATGGGGTGCTGCGGCCATAAGAAAGATAGTCAGAATCTTTTCAAAAATATAATAGTAAACATAAAAAGAGTTATCAAAAACTCTTCTATAAATTCGTCAGTAGTAAATTGTTAGTCAGAAGGTAACAAATCGTCGGGCTAAAGTATTGTGAGGAACTACAGCTCATACAACAGTGACGTGGAATAATGGGGAGGAAGGCTTTACAGAAAGGAAATAATTTGAAAAGTCAAGAAATGACTTATACCGGGGCTTGACCCATATGGGCTCATGGTTCTTCATTGGGTTTCTTCCTCCTGTGTACCAAAGAAGTGTATAGATAAGCTGGACAAACCATCTGAAATATTGTTGAGGATGACGCTAGAAGAAAGTGAAGTGCCAGGGAACTGTAAAAGAGACTAGGAAGATGCGCTGAACTACAGCTCAGTCTTTCCGACGAGGATGGTCTGTAAGCGTCTGAAAAAGGTAATCCGAAATCAAGTAGATGACTACTTGCTTGCAAAGGACAAACTTCCAAAGCGAGAGAAAACACGGTTCAGTGAAAAGTGGTCATACATGAGAAACTTCTTACACTTGCACGAGAACGTAAGCTCCCATCCAGACACAACATAAGGCTGAGTAGAAGCTGATGACGCACTGCCGTACAGAGGTCTGGTAGAGACTGCATCTTCAGATATGAGTGAGGAGAGACTCCTTCGATGGAGAGAAATTTACCTTAGATGGAAACGAAGGACGTATGGCAGAGGAACCTTCTTGAAACGGGGCCCCAGTGGCGTGCAGCAAGGCTCACGTCTTTGGAACATTGCTCCTCCTGATCTGTGTCAATGTCTTGCCTCAGAAAGTTTACATTAATACCTAAATGTGTTTGTAGATGATGCCGAGGTCATGAGGGAGGCAAATACTGATGAATGCATCAACTTACAAGGGAACTTGCATAAACTTCAAAGTAAAGCAGATGAGACACGGCAAAAGATGTCGATACGAACATTAGCCAGTAGGATATAAGTTGCAGGAAGCTCTTGTGAACAATACTTGGAGGTTAACTTTCTGCCTAACCAGAGGTTTCTCCTGAGTCCCCACCTGAAGATAATCTTAAAGTACACAGACTCACTGATGGAAAATATCAGTACGGCATCCAGGTCCTCAGGTATGGTCACTTACAGAAGTGCAAAGACCTAAGAGAACAACAAAAATAATGGTACTAGATTTTAGAGCTGATTTGCAATGAGAAGTTAGAAACCATAAAATTGTCAGACGTGGAAGAGAGAAGAATACGGTGTGATTTGATCACAACTTTTAAGTTATTAAGCTACTTTGATGACGTCAACAATGAATAGTTCTTCAAAAGATGCAAAGATAGAACAACCAGGAGCTTTAACATGAAATTAAAGATATACAGAAGAAACCATCTTAGTATTAGAACAATGGGCGAATGCAGTAAAGGTATTGATGAAGGTGTGAATAATGACAGTATACAATGTTTAAAAAGTTATATGACAGTAGAGAAAGGTCAAGAGATTGAGGTCACTAGAGATCTACAGAGTGTAAAACTCCCTCTCCATATAGTACAAATTGGTAATTACAAATACACACAAACACACAAGTTTGTCAATGAGAGTAATCAGACTGAGTCCATTATTTACTATGGGTCATGAAGCAACGCCTGTCATGATAATGAGGTGAGTAAACCGTGTGAGGATGTGTACGCTAAGGTTACATCATTACAATCTAAAACTCAGGTTCACTTAATTCTTATTTGAGACCCAGACCGAAATGATGTTTCATTACCAGAAAGTCCATCAAAATATATTGTTTGCCAAGATGTGTTCTACTTATCTTCAAGTCTGTTGTGTTATAACGTATACAGTAAAACAGCCAGCACACACAGTCAGTAACACAAAATTCACAGAAAACGGAACAAGGAATTTTGAATGTTACACAAGCGAAATCCTCACAGGACCAGAACGAAACATTCAACGTTTCCACGACAGAAACTCATTTGGTAGTCAGAAAGCCCCACTAAATCTGTTCACTCGTGTATGTTCAATGCTTAAAACAGAAAGTCATAGTTTTATGCATCAAATGCATATACAGCGGCGAAACTAATAGAAACAGGTGCAAGACTTTTTGCAATAAGTTCAGCTTGTACTCGAATAAGATATTTTCCATCAAATCTAGAAATAACCAAAGTTCCAATAACAGATGCTCTCCTTAAGGGTGTCAGAGAGACTGGAAGTAGATATGAACCGTCAGTGAGAGTCTGCCCACATACTGAATTTCGTTGCATAGAAAGAAAAATGTCTTTAATGGAAAAAGTTCACAAGTGTATGAAAGAAGGCAACTCACAGTCTCCAATTTTTTGCCGCAGACTTGATTATCGAAATGGAAGTTCACAATCATTTCTATATTTCATACTATTCAAATACTGGGAGGCATATATATATATATATATATATATATATATATATATATATATATATATATATATATATAAATGTATATATATATGTATGTATCACATACAAACCTCCAACAGCCAGGATCGAACCCGGGAACCCTGTGCAACAGGCGGGAGCGCTACCGCTAGGCTATGGGCTTGACTAATAGGAAATAACTATTCGAATACTATGTTCACGAATACGTTTCGTCTCACGATGGTGAGCAACGGGGTGAGACGAAGTGTAATCGAGTAAATAGTATTCGAATAGTTATTTCCTATTAGCCAGGCCCATAGCCTAGCGGTAGCATTCCCGCCTGTTGCACAGGGGTCCCGGGTTCGAATCCTGACTGTTGGAGATTTGTATGTTCATAATCCTCTGCGTTGTACAGTTAGGTTCGGAAAAATGCTATCTGCTGGCTATATGCGGCTGTTGGGAAATGACCGGTGGAGACCCCGTTACTCATCATCGTGAGACTAAGGGTAATCGAGTACATAGTATTCGAATAGTTATTTCCTATTAGTCAGGCCCATAGCCTAGCGGAAGCATTCCCGCCTGTTGCACAGGGTTCCTGGGTTCGATCCTTGCTGTTGGAGGTTTGTATGTTCTATGAAGGTGCGCGTTCCTATACTCTTTGTTCGAATATATATATATATATATACGTATATATGTTTTTATTCATTATACTTTGCCGCTGTCTCCCGCGTTAGCGAGGTAGCGCAAGGAAACAGAAAAAAGAATGGCCCAACCCACCCACATACACATGCATATACATAAACGCCCACGCACGCACATATGCATACCTATACATTTTAACGTATACATACATATACATACACAGACATGTACATATATACGCATGCATATATTCATACATGCTGCCTTCATCCATTCTCGCCGCCGCTCCGCCACACTTTACATGACACCCCCCTCCCCCCGCGTGCGCGCGAAATAGGGCTAGGAAAGGACAACAAAGGCCACACTCCTCCACACTAAGACTCTAGCTGTCATGTGTAATGCACCGAAGCCACAGCCCCCTTTCCACATTCAGGCCACACAAAACTTTCCATGGTTTACCCCAGATGCTTCACATGCCCTCGTTCAATCCATTGACAGCAGGTCGACCCTGGTATACCACATCGTTCCAATTCACTCTATTCCTAGCGCGCCTTTCACCATCCTGTATGTTCAGGCCTCAATCGCTCAAAATCTTTTTCACTCCATCTTTCCACCTCCAATTTGTTCTCCCACTTCTCGTTCCCTCCACCGCTGACGCATATATCCTCTTTGCCAATCTTTCCTCACTCATTCTCTCCATGTGACCAAACCATTTCAATACACCTTCTTCTACTCTCTCAGCCACACTTAATTTATTACCGCACATCTTTCTTATCCTTTCATTACTTACTCGATCAAACCACCTCACACCACATATTGTCCTCAAACATCGCATTTCCAACACATCCACCCTCCTCCGCGCAACCTTATCTATAGTCCATGCCTCGCAGCCATATAGCATTGTTGGAACCACTATCCCTTAAAACATACCCATTTTTGCTCTTCGAGATAACGTTCTCGCCTTCCACATATTCTTTAACGCTCTCAGAACCTTCAGCCCTCCTCCATCCTGTGACTCGCTTGCGCTACCATGGTTCCATCCGCTGCTAAATCCACTCCCAGATATCTAAAATACTTCATTTCCTCCAGTTCTTCTTCATTCAAACTTACCTCCCAATAAACTTGTCCCTCAACCCCACTGAGCCAAATAACCTTGCTCTTATTCACCTTTACTCTCAGCTTTCTTCTTTCACACACTTTACCAAACTCAGTTACCAGCTTCTGCGGTTTCTCACCCGAATCAGCCACCAATGCTGTATCATCAGCGTACAACCACTGACTCACTTCCAAAGCTCTCTCATCCATAACAGACTGCGAACTTGCCCCTCTCTCCAAAACTCTTGCATTCACCTCCGTAACAACCCCATCTATAAACAAATTAAACAACCATGGAGACATCGCGCAAATATGCCGCAATCCGACATTTACTGGGAACCAATCAGTTTCCTCTCTTCCTACTTGTACACATGACTTACATCCTCGATAAAAACCTTTTCACTGCTTCTAGCAACTTACATCCCACACCATATATTAATGCCTTCCACAAAGCATCTCTATCAACTTTATCATATGCCTTCTCCAGATCCATAGATGCTACATACAAATCCATATGTTTTTCTAAGTATTTCTCTCATACATTCTTCAAAGCAAACACCTGAGCCACACATCGTTTACTACTTATGAAACCACACTGCTCTTCCCCAATCTGATGCTTTGTACATGCCTTTACCCTCTCAATCAATGCCTTCCCATATGATTTACCTGGAATACTCAACAAACTTATACCTCTGTAATATATATATATATATATATATATATATATATATATATATATATATATATATATATATATATATATATATGAATATATTGATATTCATTTATTTATTATACTTTGTCGCTGTCTCCCGCGTTAGCGAGGTAGCGCAAGCAAGCATACGAAAGTATGGCCCAACCCACCCGCATACACATGTACATACATACACGTCCACACACAGCACATATACATACCTACACGTCTCAACGTATACATATATATATATATATATATATATATATATATATATATATATATATATATATACACACAGACATATACATATATGCACATGTACATAATTCATACTGTCTGCCCTTATTCATTCCCGTCGCCACCCCGTAACACATGAAATGGCAACCCCCTCCCCCCACGTGTGCGCGAAATAGCGCTAGGAAAAGACAAAAAAGGCCACATTCGTTCACACTCAGTCTCTAGCCGTCATGTATAATGCACCGAAACCACAGCTCCCTTTCCACATCTAGGCCCCACAAAACTTTCCATGGTTTACCCCAGACGCTTCACATGCCCTGGTTCAATCTATTGACTGCACGTCGACCCCGGTATACCACATCGTTCCAATTCACTCTATTCCCTGCACGCCTTTCACCCCCTTGCATGTTCAAGCCCCAATCACTCAAAATCTTTTTCACTCAATCTTTCCACCTCCAATTTGGTCTCCCACTTCTCGTTCCCTCTACCTCTGACACATATATCGTCTTTGTCAATCTTTCCTCGCTCATTCTCTCCATGTGACCAAACCATTTCAAAACACCCTCTGCTCTCTTAACAACACTATTTTCATTACCACACATCTCTTTTACCCCTTTCATTACTTACTCGATCAAACCACCTCACACCACATATTGTCCTCAAACATCTCATCTCCAGCACATCCACCCTCCTGCGCACAACTCTATCTATAGCCCACTCCTCGCAACCATATAACATCGTTGGAACCACTATTCCCTCAAAAATACCCATTTTTGCTTTCCAAGATAAGGTGCTCGACTTCCATCTATTTTTCAATGCTCCCACAACCTTCGCACCCCCCCCCCCCATATGATTCACTTCCGCTTCCATGGTTCCATCCGCTGCCAGATCCACTCCCAGATATCTAAAACGCCTCATATCCTCCAGTTTTTCTCCATTCAAACTTATTTCCCAATTGACTTGTCCCTCAGCCCTACTGTCCTTAATAATATTGCTCTTATTCACATCTGCTCTCAGCTTTCTTCTTTTACACACTTTACCAAACTCAGTCACCAGCTTCTGCAGTTTCTCACCCGAATCAGCCACTAGCGCTGCATCATCAGCGAAAAACAACTGACTCACTTCCCAAGCTCTCATCCACAACAAATTGCATACTTACCCCTCTATCCAAAACTCTTGCATTCACCTCCTTAAAAACCCTATCCATAAACGAATTAAACAACCATGGATATATATATATATATATATATATATATATATATATATATATATATATTTTTTTTTTTTTTTTGCTTTGTCGCTGTCTCCCGCGTTTGCGAGGTAGCGCAAGGAAACAGACGAAAGAAATGGCACAACCCACGCCCATACACAATGTATATACATACACGTCCACACACGCAAATATACATACCTATACATCTCAATGTACACATATATATACACACACAGACACATACATATATACCCATGCACACAATTCACACTGTCTGCCTTTATTCATTCCCATCGCCACCTCGCCACACATGGAATACCATCCCCCTCCCCCCTCATGTGTGCGAGGTAGCACTAGGAAAAGACAACAAAGGCCCCATTCGTTTACACTCAGTCTCTAGCTGTCATGCAATAATGCCCGAAACCACAGCTCCCTTTCCACATCCAGGCCCCACAAAACTTTCCATGGTTTACCCCAGACGCTTCACATGCCCTGATTCAATCCACTGACAGCACGTCAACCCCGGTATACCACATCGATCCAATTCACTCTATTCCTTGCCCGCCTTTCACCCTCCTGCATGTTCAGGCCCCGATCACACAAAATCTTTTTCACTCCATCTTTCCACCTCCAATTTGGTCTCCCACTTCTCGTTCCCTCCACCTCCGACACATACATCCTCTTGGTCAATCTTTCCTCTCTCATTCTCTCCATATGCCGAAAACATTTCAAAACACCCTCTTCTGCTCTCTCAACCACGCTCTTTTTATTTCCGCACATCTCTCTTACCCTTACATTACTTACTCGATGAAACCACCTCACACCACACATTGTCCTCAAACATCTCATTTCCAGCACATCCACCCTCCTGCGCACAACTCTATCCATAGCCCACGCCTCGCAACCATAGAACATTGTTGGAACCAATATTCCTTCAAACATACCCATTTTTGCTTTCCGAGAAAATGTTCTCGACTTCCACACATTCTTCAAGGCTCCCAGGATTTTCGCCCCCTCCCCCACCCTATGATTCACTTCCGCTTCCATGGTTCCATCCGCTGACAGACCCACTCCCAGACATCTAAAACACTTTACTTCCTCCAGTTTTTCTCCATTCAAACTTACCTCCCAATTGACTTGACCCTCAACCCTACTGTACCTAATAACCTTGCTCTTATTCACATTTACCCTTAACTTTCTTCTTTCACACACTTTACCAAACTCAGTCACCACACCAGCTTCTGCAGTTTCTCACATGAATCAGCCACCAGCGCTGTATCATCAGCGAACAACAACTGACTCACTTCCCAAGCTCTCTCATCCACAACAGACTTCATACTTGCCCCTCTTTCCAAAACTCTTGCATTCACCTCCCTAACAACCCCATCCATAAACAAATAAACAACCATGGAGACATCACACACCCCTGCCGCAAACCTACATTCACCGAGAACCAATCACTTTCCTCTCTTCCTACACGTACACACAGCAAAAAAACTATCGCGCGTTTTTTGTACGAAACAAAATGACGCACCAGACGTGGAATAATGGAACAGTCAGCATTTTCCTGTGAGATGGTGGTAGCCCTGATGTCCCTGCCTGTGGGTGTCCTCACCTATCTAATGGCAACGATATATCCTTCCGTATGTAGTACAGTACAGTACAGTACGTAAATTGAGCATGTAAATTTAATATTCTGCACAGTAAGGCATATTGCAGTAATCATTATCTCTTGCAAAGTGTCAAATTCGTGGTGTAAAATAATATACTACATGGTAACTACGACACCCTGCTTCATACCGGAGGTGATTTATCTGTCTGCTGGTTTAGATTAATCAGCAACCTCACGTAATATGTAGTATCACCTGTGTGACTGATAACAGTATGTCACAAACCTGGCACCACATCATAGTATTTAGTAAACCAACATGAAAAGTAATGACTCTTTTCATGGATCTGCATTAGTTAACTTCCCTTTAACAGTGAAAATCAGATTTCTATATAACATGACCATAGACATGTTGTTGGAGGTTAAGAAAGTAATCTTTGACTGTAAATTTTATTATTTCAATACTTGGTATAACCTCCTCCCGTTGCCAACACTTCATTGAGCCTTCGAGGCATGGATGCCACTAACGTCTGCGTTAAGTTCCTACCAGAAGGGCTTCGTAGATGTTCCCATGCTTGTAAAGCATCATTTACGACTGTAGCACGACATCGATGTTGTCGGTCAGGCAGGCCTTTCTGCATGGCCGCCCATACATGCTCTATCGGGTTGAGATCAGGCGATTTTGCAGGATGTGGCAACACTGTTATACGTGGATGGCGAGCATACCACGCCTTTACAACCCTGGATGTGTGAACTGGGCTGTTATCTTGGACGAGGTAAAATGGCTCCGGCTCTGGAAACAGCATAGCCCCCACTGAAGGTAGCAGGACCTCCTCCAGTATCTCAACGTATCTAGGTCCGGTCAACTGGCCAGGCCCGACATCCACCAACTCACCGACACCAGCACCATGGATGGATCCAACCAAATAGTCCTGCACTGACGCGCGCGCCCACTCCTGCTGCTACCCACCACATGTTGTGTCTCGTATCTGGTTATATAAAATGTATAAAATTACATAAGACACACGTGTGTCTTAATCATATTAGTGCAACTGTTCCTGCAATATAGATTAAGATAATAACTAAGTAAATTAAAAAAATATTAACTAAATATATAATAATTATTTATTATGATATCACATCGTAAATGGAGATTATTGCTACAGTATTTACATATGCCGTATAAAGTGATCATGATCACTGTTATTCACTTAAAAAATAATGAGTGTGCATAACTCAAATGTAATACTGCAGCACAACAGGACGTGTCAAGCAGCAAACCACTGTGGTGGCCGTGGCATCCTGGTTTCAAAGCACTTCCGGAACGGTTGTTCATGTTGGCCTCACCATAAATTGTCATTATAAAATGGAAAATATGTTATATAGCATAACCTCTGTGTGTGTGTGTGTGTGTGTGTGTGTGTGTGTGTGTGTTTCTGAGAGAGAGATTTAGACAGACAGACAAAGAGCTAACCTGGTGTTAGGATGCCGCCAAACATGTTTGTTTGCAGGGGGACCATCGCTGCAGAAGGTTTTTTCATCACAAAAGATGACGTTCTCCCAAAACTGATGTGGCTTGTCCGCATACTCCAATGCATACTCCACCCTGCTCTCCATGTTTGCCTCACTTAACACAGGTTTTGTTGCTGGTATGCGACCACGTAGCCCCTCAGAGTGATGTCTGTTTCGGACAGTTTGAGGCGTGCACTGCAGACCAAGAGTATCCCGAATGTTGCTAGCGGGCGTGAAGGGGGCGTGAGCAGTAATGACAGCTGTTATGGCCTAGGGAAAGGATAACATATTGCAAATATAACATGTGATGTGGTTGTTTACATAACATCAAGTGGTCCAGTATACCTATATATGCAACATCATTACCTGATCATCTTCCGGGGTTGTGCAACGTGGGCGCCCACGCCGATGCCTGTTGTCTGTGTTGCCCAACTCTGCCTATCGGCGAATCCATCGTGCTACGGTTGACCGGTGAATACCAAGACGTCTCCCAATTTCAGAGTCGCTGTAGCCCTCATTATGAAGCTGTAGAATAGCTTCACGTGTCGCTTGTGAGGTCTCCATGGTAAAATTAGATATACCACAAAAACACCTTTTCGACATTGGCTCGCAGTGAACTATACCCGCGCTGTTGCATTGTTTCAAAAATATATCTCATGTCTCATTACATTTCCTGCATGGACACGAAATGGCGGTGTAAGATAACCTTTATGGACTGCCACGAACCCAGATGTGCTATAGAATAATACAATATCAATAGTAAGATATATTCTTCCCAAATTACACCTATACAATATGAAGCTATTGTGTTTACCTGGCATCACATTGAGGTATGCTGCAGCTACCACATGCGGGGGTTGCCGCATATAGCTGTGTGTGTCTCACAGCTATATTACACACACCAATTCAAAAGTAGGGGTTCGTACTGCCTTGTATGATGTAATTTTATTAATAATATAATGCCGCTCTTGTGACACGTAACTTACATGGGTCTAGCATAGGACTCTGGAAACCTGTGGCTTCCAGGCACGTATACCAACCCTACCGGCATGGTACAACAGGTAGGTCAGTGATCATTACAGACGTCTTCAGACCCCCTCTGCGCGATAGTTTTTTTGTTGTGTGTACACATGCCTTACATCCTCGAAAAAAATTTTCACTGCTTCTAACAACTTGCCTCCCACACCACATATTCTTAATACCTTCCACAGAGCATCTCTATCAACTCTATCATATGCCTTCTCCAGATCCATAAATGCTACATACAAATCCATTTGCTTTTCTAAGTATTTCTCACATGCATTCTTCAAAGCAAACACCTGATCCACACATCCTCTACCACTTCTGAAACCACACTGCTCTTCCCCAATCTGATGCTCTGTACATGCCTTCACCCTCTCAATCAATACCCTCCCATATAATTTACCAGGAATACTCAACAAACTTATACCTCTGTAATTTGAGCACTCACTCTTATCCCCTTTGCCTTTGTACAATGGCGCTATGCACGCATTCCGCCAATCCTCAGGCGCCTCACCATGAGTCATACATACATTAAATAACCTTACCAAACAGTCAACAATACAGTCACCTCCTTTTTTAATAAATTCCTCTGCAATACCATCCAAACCTGCTGCCTTGCCGGCTTTCATCTTCCGCAAAGCTTTTACTACCTCTTCTCTGTTTACCAAATCATCTTCCCTAACCCTCTCACTTTGCACACCACCTCGACGAAAACACCCTATATCTGCCACTCTATCATCAAACACATTCAACAAACCTTCAAAATACTCACTCCATCTCCTTCTCACATCACCACTACTTGTTATCACCTCCCCATTTGCGCCCTTCACTGAAGTTCCCATTTGCTCCCTTGTCTTAAGCACTTTATTTACCTCCTTCCAGAACATCTTTTTATTCTCCCTAAAATTTAATGATACTCTCTCACACCAACTCTCATTTGCCCTCTTTTTCACCTCTTGCACCTTTCTCTTGACCTCCTGTCTCTTTCTTTTATACATCTCCCACTCAATTGCATTTTTTCCCTGCAAAAATCGTCCAAATGCCTCTCTCTTCTCTTTCACTAATAATCTTACTTCTTCATCCCACCACTCACTACCCTTTCTAATCAACCCACCTCCCACTCTTCTCATATATATATATATATATATATATATATATATATATATATATATATATATATATATATATATATATATATATATATATATCTTTTTCTTTCATACTATTCGCCATTTCCCGCATTAGTGAGGTAGCGTTAAGAACAGAGGACTGGGCCTTAGAGGGAATATCCTCACCTGGCCCCCTTCTCTGTTCCTTCTTTTGGAAAATTAAAAAAAAAAAAAAAGAGATGGGAGGATTTCCAGCCACCCGCTCCCTCCCCTTTTAGTCGCCTTCTACGACACGCAGGGAATACGTGGGAAGTATTCTTTCTCCCCTAACCCCAGCGAAAAAAAAAAATATATATATATATATATATATATATATATATATATATTTTTTTTTTATTTCGCTGTGTCCCGCGTTTGCGAGGTAGCGCAAGGAAACACACGAAAGAAATGGCCCAACCCACCCCCATACACATGTATATACATACGTCCACACACGCAAATATACATACTTACACAGCTTTCCATGGTTTACCCCAGACGCTTCACATGCCCTGATTCAATCCACTGACAGCACGTCAACCCCGGTGTACCACATCGATCCAATTCACTCTATTCCTTGCCCTCCTTTCATCCTCCTGCATGTTCAGGCCCCGATCACACAAAATCGTTTTCACTCCATCTTTCCACCTCCAATTTGGTCTCCCACTTCTCCTCGTTCCCTCCACCTCCGACATATATATCCTCTTGGTCAATCTTTCCTCACTCATTCTCTCCATGTGCCCAAACCATTTCAAAACACCCTCTTCTGCTCTCTCAACCACGCTCTTTTTATTTCCACACATCTCTCTTACCCTTACGTTACTTACTCGATCAAACCACCTCACACCACACATTGTCCTCAAACATCTCATTTCCAGCACATCCATCCTCCTGCGCACAACTCTATCCATAGCCCACGCCTCGCAACCATACAACATTGTTGGAACCACTATTCCTTCAAACATACCCATTTTTCCTTTCCGAGATAATGTTCTCGACTTCCACACATTCTTCAAGGCTCCCAGAATTTTCGCCCCCTCCCCCACCCTATGATCCACTTCCTCTTCCATGGTTCCATCCGCTGCCAGATCCACTCCCAGATATCTAAAACACTTTACTTCCTCCATTTTTTCTCCATTCAAACTTACCTCCCAATTGACTTGACCCTCAACCCTACTGTACCTAATTACCTTGCTCTTATTCACATTTACTCTTAACTTTCGTCTTTCACACACTTTACCAAACTCAGTCACCAGCTTCTGCAGTTTCTCACATGAATCAGCCACCAGCGCTGCATCATCAGCGAACAACAACTGACTCACTTCCCAAGCTCTCTCATCCCCAACAGACTTCATGCTTGCCCCTCTTTCCAAAACTCTTGCATTCACCTCCCTAACAACCCCATCCATAAACAAATTAAACAACAATGGAGACATCACACACCCCTGCCGCAAACCTACATTCACTGAGAACCAATCACTTTCCTCTCTTCCTATATATATATATATATATATATATATATATATATATATATATATATATATATATATATATATAAATATATATATATTCCTATGAGTCTACGGGGAAAATGAAACACGATAAGTTCCCAAGTGTACTTTCGTGGAATAATCACATCATCAAGGAAGACACAAGAGAGAATTATAGCAGTCAGTTGATATACAACGAATTGACGTAGCTAGGACGCCATATTGTAAACATGCGATTGTCCAAGACAGGGAACGAGCTTATCATAAACTTATCATTTTACAAATTTTGTCAACAATAAAGTCATCTAATTTGTATAGACCATCACTAATATTAAGATTATAATTCTTTTTGTATTTAATGATAGAAGATTCAATGATATTTCTCTTGGTAATAGAGTTAGAGTTAACAACTGAGATGGCGTTACTCCAGTCAATACAATGATCATAGTTTTTAACGTGATTAAACAAGGCATCTGATTCTTGTCTCGTTCTTATACTATATCTATGTTGCTTAAGTCTAACAGAAAGATCCTTACCAGTCTGCCCAACATAAAACTTATCACAATTTCTACAAGGTACTTTATAGATCTACCCAGGAGAATTTTCTGGTGAATTCCTGATTAAGATATTCTTTATAGTATTATTGTTGCTGAAGGCAACATTTACATTAAAGGATTTCAGCAACATGAGAATTAAACTAAAATCTTTATTAAAAGGGAGAATTAAAAGATTCATAGTGTCAATGGGAGATTTGGGCTCAACTCTATAAAATTATTATTTCTTAGTTAACTTAAGGGATTTATCAATGAAAGATCTAGGGTACTTTACCGTAGATCCAGTGGAATATCTCTTCTGAAACTCATTATCAATAAACTCTGGATTGCAAATACGTATATATATATATATATATATACTGTATATATACGAACAAAGTGCATAGGAATGTGTACCTTCTTAGAACATACAAATCTCCAACAGCGAGGATCGAACCCAGGACCCCTGTGCAACAGGCGGGAATGCTACCGCTAGGCTATGGGCCTGGTTAATAGGAAATGACTATTCGAATACTATGGACTCGAATACCCTTCGTCTCACGATGGTGAGCAACGGGATCTACATCGGTTATTTCTCAACAGGAGCACATAGCCAGCAGATAGCATTTTACCGAATCTAACTATACAACGCGGAGATACATGAATACGAACAAAGTACACAGGAACGCGCACCTTCATAGAACATACAAACCTTCAACAGCCAGGCCCATATCCTAGCGGTAGCAATCTCACCTGTGGCACAGGGGTCCTGGGTTCGATCCTGGCTGTTGGAGGTTTGTATGATATATATATATATATATATATATATATATATATATATATATATATATATATATATATCTTTCTTTTCTTACAAACTATTCGCCATTTCACGCATTAGCAAGGTAGCGTTAAGAACAGAGGACTGGGCCTCTGAGGGAATATCCTCACCTGGCCCCTTCTTTGTTCCTTCTTTTGGAAAATTAAAAAATAACAAGAGGGGAGGATTTCCAGCCCCCCGCTCCCTGCCCTTTTAGTCGCCTTCTACGACACGCAGGGAATACGTGGGAAGTATTCTTTCTGCCCTATCCCCAGGGATATATATATATATATATATATATATATATATATATATATATATATATATATATATATATATATATATATCTTTCTTTCATACTATTCGCCATTTCCCGCATTAGCGAGGTAGCGTTAAGAACAGAGGACTGGGCCTTTGAGGGAATACCCTCACCTGGCCCAATTCTCTGTTCCCTCTTTTGGAAAATTAAAAAAAACCGAGAGGGGAGGATTTCCAGCCCCCCGCTCCCAAATCAATACATAAAACCTAAAACCTAATATATATATATATATATATATATATATATATATATATATATATATATATATATATATATATATATAAATCTATATATATATATATATATATATATATATATATATATATATATATATATATATATATATATATATATTATCCCTGGGGATAGGGCAGGAAGAATACTTCCCACGTATTCCCTGCGTGTCGTAGAAGGCGACTAAAAGGGAAGGGAGCGGGGGCTGGAAATCCTCTCCTCTCATTTTTTTTTAATTTTCCAAAAGAAGGAACAATGAAGGGGACCAGGTGAGGATTTTCCCTCAAAAGCCCAGTCCTCAACCATTGTTCTTAACGCTACCTCGCTAATTCAGGAAATGGCGAATAGTATGAAAAAAAAGATATATATATATATATATATATATATATATACATATATATATATATATATATATATATATATATATATATATATATATTTTCTTTTTTTTTTTTTTTTTTTTTTTGCTTTGTCGCTGTCTCCCGCGTTTGCGAGGTAGCGCAAGGAAACAGACGAAAGAAATGGCCCAACCCACCCCCATACACATGCCTTGATTCAATCCACTGACAGCACGTCAACCCCGGTATACCACATCGCTCCAATTCACTCTATTCTTTGCCCTCCTTTCACCCTCCTGCATGTTCAGGCCCCGATCACACAAAATCTTTTTCACTCCATCTTTCCACCTCCAATTTGGTCTCCCTCTTCTCCTCGTTCCCTCCACCTCCGACACATATATCCTCTTGGTCAATCTTTCCTCACTCATTCTCTCCATGTGACCAAACCATTTCAAAACACCGTCTTCTGCCAGTAACATATACATGTTACAAATACTATACTGATCCTTGTCTCTGCAAGGACGTTAGATTTGTTATGTTGCACAACTCAGAATAACTCTATCTAAACGTTATGGGATTAAATTAAAGACCAGCATTACATTAAATCTACTAATAATGAAAAAGAATTGAAGTGTACAAAGATAAGCACATAGATCAGGCATGAATCATTGACGTTAACACTGAACATGAGTCTAACATTGAACATGAGTTAACATTGTACAAGAGATAACATTGAACATGAGTTAACATTGAACATAAGTTAACATTGAACATGGGTTAACACTGAACATGGGTTAACACTAAACATGAGTTAATATTTGAACATGAGTTAACATTCCAGATAAGATTTCAAGCCAGGAGATCTCTTTCCTTTATGACAAGTTCTTCGATAACATTACACTTAGTTACTCAATTATAATGGGCTTACAGCAGTAACGGGCATACAGCACAGCACCTGGGTAACGGGCTCACAGGCTTACAGCAGGGGGGACCACTTACCTCGCTAGGCTAAAGAAACAGGGAGAGAGAGAGCTCAGCGGGTGTCATGGGTATCTATTACAAAGACGAGACTCCGCCCTGGCTAGCTATAACGCCTCCCTTGATTGGCTATGGGACTAACAGCACTTGTGATTGGTTAGGGTATTCTAGCGTCGCACATTCTGGGCAGCTCACACTCCTCTTGTTTAAACCTGCAGCGATGACATGTCCCGTACGGTGGTGAAATACTCCGTAACTGATTGACAACTCAAGGACATATGACCATCTGGCTTCAAAATTAAATTATTAAGCCTAATGCTTGGTGGGAAGGGAAGCTCCGAGCCATTCTCAGAGGAAGACATCTCTATACACAAGGTCACACACACGTTATATACACGAACATGTGGGCACACCCGCACACGTGTTCCTAACACCCCCCTCCTTAAAGGAGAAAATTCCTGGAAGAGGAACTTTCTTACCTTAAGAGCGGGATAAAGAATCAGCTAACACATTATGTGCGCCAGCAATATGGTGAATATCTAAATTATACTCTTGAAGGAACAAGGCCCACCTAGTTAACCTTTGATTCTTATCTCGGAACTTATTAACATATTTCAATGGGTGGTGATCAGTATACACCCTAATGACATTGCCAGGAGGACACAAATAAACATGAAAGTGATGCTAATATCAAAGACAAAAGTTCCTTCTCAATGGTGGAATAATTCCTTTGGGCTTGATTGAATTTCTTACTAAAATAACTTACAGGGTGCTCAACATGGTTCTCGTCCTCCTGCAAGAGGACAACACCGGCTCCCACATTGATGGCATCAAAAGCTAACTTGAATGGTTGATCAAAATCAGGAGCCCGCAAGATAGGACTATTTCAAAGTATAGATTTTAATTGTTGAAAGGCTATCTCACACTGCTCATTCCAAACATATCTAACATCTTTCTTCAATAAATCTGTCAGAGGGGTTGCGAGTGTTGCAAAATTTACAATGAACATCCTATAGTACCCAACCATATCCAAGTAACACTTCAGTTCTCTCACGCCTCCGCCCGAGTCCCAGGTCTCCGAGGCACTCGCAGCTACGTCGTCGACTTCGTCACACACGGCTACCGCTGGACGTAAGATGTTGCAGACTGGCACTTTCGGTTCCAAGAGGGGAGAATCACGACTGAAATATGGCTTAGCCATGTTGACGTGGCATAATCTCCGACCTCTGCGCCTATCGGGGGTAGAGACAAGGTAATATGAGTCTCCTACACTCCAGATAATGGTGTAGGGACCCTGAAAACGGACAGCCAAGGGTTGACCTTGCTGCGGTAGTTGAAGCAACACCTCGTCGCCCGGCACAAACCTTCTCAAACGAGATCGTTTGTCAGGCCATATTGTCCTCCGTTCCTGAGTTTCTATTGAATGGGCACGAGACAAATCCTCAGTCTCACCCACTGGTTCTTGTACGGACTCGTAACCAGCACAGGAGGTATCACACATCTCCTCACTAATTTCATCCTCAGGGAGAGTCTTCTCTCTTGAATGGGTGCGAGACAAATCCTCAGTCTTACCCACTGAATCTCGTTCGGACTCGAAACTAGCGCAGGAGGTATCACACAGCTTCTCCTCACTAATTTCATCCTCGGAAAACGTCCGCAGTTCCTGAGTATCTCTTGAATGAGCGCGAGACAAATCCTCAGTCTCAACGGAGTCTACACCAGGGGAGAGGGTATCACACAGCTCCCTCTCACTAGACTCACTCGTAGGGAGAGACTTCAATTCCTCCGTCTTAACAGAGTCTACACTAGGGAAGAGGGTATCACACAGCTTCGTCTCGCTAGCCTCACTCTCAGGAAGGGCCTTTAAGTCCACTGTCTCAACGGAGTCTACCCCAGGGGAGAGGGTATAACACAGCCTCTCGCTGGTCTCAGTCGGGGGGAGAGTCTTAACTTCCTGCGTTTCAACGGAGTCTATACCAGGGGAGAGGGTATCACACAGCCTCCTCTCGCTGGCCTTCACTTCCTCCGTTTCAACGGCTGTCCTCAGGCACACGGCCTGCCGTGCCAGATGTCATGGACCTGGCATCATCGTGGTTGGGGACTATCTCTGGTACCTCTTCATCAAGCTGCACTGCCTCCGTGGACTCCACCGGGCCCGTAAGCGACACAGGCGCTGGGTTCATCTTCCCACCCGCTAGGTCACTGCCTAACACAAAGTCCACACCTAAGACAGGTAACCTATTTACAACCCCTATGAGGGCATGGCCCGTGAAAAGATCTGTTTCTACCCTCACATCGACTAGTGGAGCTTCCTTGGGACCCGACAGTTCATCGAGCAAGACTCGGTCTCCAAACTCTCCTCGCGGCACCAAGCCATCCAACATCAGGGACTGTAGCGCACCAGAATCCCGTAATACGGTCACTTCTCGACGTACACCACATTCACTAACATAGCCCTCAGACAGGAACGCATTGTAGTTCCCACAGAACGGATCCTTAACTACAGATTGATTAACACTCTCGCAACCCCTCACTTTCCTAAGAGCAGGGACAGCCTCACCTACTTTACTAAGTGGCCCTAAAGTTGAGACGAGATTCACCGATCTACTCTTGGTAGAATCTCTGGATTCCTTCTCTCGAGCCCAGCAATCCTTCACCTGGTGCCCAGCCTTGCCACAGTGAGAGCAAAACTTTACTTTCTGGGAGTATTTCCCCTGACTTTTATGGGTTACCGGCAAGGTAGCAGATTCAGGTGGGATTAAATAACATTTGGTCCTCCCTCTGCCGTCAAAGCCCTTTGAACGTCTCTCCACGTCAAGTTTGAGATTTAGCACGTACTCATCTGCTAGTTTCCCAGCCTCCTCAAAACCCTCCGCTGTTTTAGTTATTACGTATTGCAGTACATCACGGGGTAGACCGTCCTTACATTCCTCGAATACTACTAGTTCTAAGACCGAGTCAGCATCATGATAAGCTCTTTCGGAGCGTACCCATTGCACGCCTAACTTGTACTTTTCACGAAAGTAATCTAGGTAGGTTTGATCAGGACGCTTATTTCTAGCTCGAAATATGAGTCGGTGTGCTTCCGGGCTTAAATGATAAGAATTCAGCACTGCCTGTTTCACGACTTCATAATCATTACACTGGTCACCGGTCAACGCGGTGTATGCAGACTCAGCTTTACCAAAAAGGATGGGACGTAACACGGTCGTCCAGGACGATTTCGGCCATGAACAATCATGTGCAGTCTGTTCAAATTTAAGGAAAAAGGAAGTCACATCATTTTCATTGAACTTTGGTACGAGATGTAAGTTACTCAATTGGGACGACACTGGTCCTGATGGTGACGAGTTAAGTCTAAGTTTTTCACGTTCGAGCGCGAACCTAGCTTCTTCAGTCTGGAACCTAGCTTGTTCAATCTGCTCCGTCTGTACCTGCACCTGTGCTTGTTGTGCCTCTGCATTGACCTTAGCTATCTCTAGTTGGATTCGCCAGTATTCGGGATCAACATTACCATCACTAGGGATATTAGGAGGGATCGAGACATCGGCCGACGTCAGTGATGGAGCGGTATTGTCAACACTGATTTCAACATCAGGCGCAGCATCTACCATCCGCTCACTAACAAAATGATTTATGACTAAGGTTTCCAACTGTACTTTACTAGCTTTCCGATCATGATTCACTTTTAACATATCCGCGACGAGCCTCAACTCCGGCTTTGTCAACGATTTAATGTCCTCGGGAGAGGGCCCAGATCGACAGAACTGGTCAACGTCAGCGTTGCTGGTCAACGGCATGATTAACGAATCAAGGAAAGAGATTCCGTTAAGGCAAGAAAAATCCTGGTAAGGTCGCCAATTTATATATTACGAACTCAATACGTATTCGAGCAAGGTCGCCAGTAACATATACATGTTACAAATACTATACTGATCCTTGTCTCTGCAAGGACGTTAGATTTGTTATGTTGCACAACTCAGAATAACTCTATCTAAACGTTATGGGATTAAATTAAAGACCAGCATTACATTAAATCTACTTATAATGAAAAAGAATTGAAGTGTACAAAGATAAGCACATAGATCAGGCATGAATCATTGACGTTAACACTGAACATGAGTCTAACATTGAACATGAGTTAACATTGTACAAGAGATAACATAGAACATGAGTTAACATTGAACATAAGTTAACATTGAACATGGGTTAACACTGAACATGGGTTAACACTGAACATGAGTTAACATTTGAACATGAGTTAACATACCAGATAAGATTTCAAGCCAGGAGATCTCTTTCCTTTATGACAAGTTCTTCGATAACATTACACTTAGTTACTCAATTATAATGGGCTTACAGCAGTAACGAGCATACAGCACAGCACACGGGTAACGGGCTCACAGGCTTACAGCAGGGGGGACCACTTACCTCGCTGAGCTAAAGAAAGAGGGAGAGAGAGAGCTCAGCGGGTGTCATGGGTATTTATTACAAAGACGAGACTCCGCCCTGGTAGCTATAACGCCTCCCTTGATTGGCTATGGGACTAACAGCACTTGCGATTGGTTAGGGTATTCTAGCGTCGCACATTCTGGGCAGCTCACACTTCTCTTGTTTAAACCTGGAGCGATGAAATGTCCCGTACGGTGGTGAAATACTCCGTAACTGATTGACAACTCAAGGACATATGACCATCTGGCTTCAAAATTAGATTATTAAGCCTAATGCTTGGTGGGAAGGGAAGCTCCGAGCCATTCTCAGAGGAAGACATCTCTATACACAAGGTCACACACACGTTATATACACGAACATGTGGGCACACCCGCACACGTTCGTATCAAAATATATATATATATATATATATATATATATATATATATATATATATATATATATATATATATATATATATATATATATATATATATATATATATATATCCCTGGGGATAGGGGAGAAAGAATACTTCCCACGCATTCCTCACGTGTCGTAGAAGGCGACTAAAGGGAGCGGGAGCGGGGGGCCAGAAACCCTCCTCTCCTTGTATTTTAACTTTCTAAAAGGGGAAACAGGAGTCACGCGAGGAGTGCTCATCCTCCTCGAAGGCTCAGATTGGGGTGTCTAAATGTGTGTGGATGTAACCAAGATGAGAAAAAAGGAGAGATAGGTAGTATGTTTCAGGAAAGGAACCTGGATGTTTTGGCTCTGAGTGAAACGAAGCTCAAGGGTAAAGGGGAAGAGTGGTTTGGGAATGTCTTGGGAGTAAAGTCAGGGGTTAGTGAGAGGACAAGAGCAAGGGAAGGAGTAGCACTACTCCTGAATCAGGAGTTGTGGGAGTATGTGATTGAGTCTAAGAAAGTAAACTCTATATTGATATGGGTTAAACTGAAAGTTGATGGAGATACATGGGTGATTATTGGTGCATATACACCTGGGAATGAGAAGAAAGATCATGAGAGGCAAGTCTTTTGGGAGCAGCTGAATGAGTGTGTTAGTGGTTTTGATGCACAAGACCGGGTTATAGTGATGGGTGATTTGAATGCAAAGGTGAGTAAATTGGCAGTTGAGGGAGTAATTGGTATACATAGAGTGTTCAGTGTTGTAAATGGAAATGGTGAAGAGCTTGTAGATTTATGTGCTGAAAAAGGACTGGTGATTGGGAATACCTGGTTTAAAAAGCGAGATATACATAAGTATACGTATGTAAGTAGGAGAGATGGCCTGAGAGCGATATTGGATTACGTGTTAATTTATAGACGCAAGAAAAAGAGAATTTTGGATGTTAATGTGCTGAGAGGTGCAACTGGAGGGATGTCTGATAATTATCTTGTAGAGGCGAAGGTGAAGATTTGTGGGGGTTTTCAGAAAAGAAGAGAGAATGTTGGGGTGAAGAGAGTGGTGAGAGTAAGTGAGCTTGGGAGGGAGACTTGTGTGACGAAGTACCAGAAGAGACTGAGTACAGAATGGAAAAAGGTGAGAACAAAGGAGGTAAGGGGAGTGGGGGAGGAATTGGACGTATTTATGGAAGCAGTGATGGCTTGCGCAAAAGATGCTTCTGGCATGAGAAGCGTGGGAGGTGGGTTGATTAGAAAAAGTAGTGAGTGGTGGGAGGAAGAAGTAAAATTATTAGTGAAAGAGAAGAGAGAGGCATTTGGACGATTTTTACAGGGAAAAAATGCAAATGAGTGGGAGAGGTATAAAAGAAAGAGACAGGAGGTCAAGAGAAAGGTGCAAGAGGTGAAAAAGAGGGCAAATGAGAGTTGGGGTGAGAGAGTATCATTAAATTTTAGGGAGAATAAAAAGATGTTTTGGAAGGAGGTAAATAAAGTGCGTAAGAAAAGGGAGCAAATGGGAACTTCATTGAAGGGCGCTAATGGGGAGAGGATAACAAGTAGTGGTGATGTGAGAAGGAGATGGAGTGAGTATTTTGAAGGTTTGTTGAATGTGTTTGATGATAGAGTGGCAGATATAGGGTGTTTTGGTCGAGGTGGTGTGCAAAGTGAGAGGGTTAGGGAAAATGATTTGGAAAATAGAGAAGAGGTAGTAAAAGCTTTACGGAAGATGAAAGCCGGCAAAGCAGCAGGTTTGGATGGTATTGCAGTGGAATTTATTAAAAAAGGAAGTGACTGTATTGTTGACTGGTTGGTAAGGTTATTTAATGTATGTATGATTCATGGTGAGGTGCCTGAGGATTGGCGGAATGCGTGCATAGTGCCATTGTACAAAGCCAAAGTGGATAAGAGTGAGTGCTCAAATTACAGAGGTATAAGTTTGTTGAGTATTCCTGGTAAATTATATGAGGGGGTATTGATTGAGAGGGTGAAGGCATGTACAGAGCATCAGATTGGGGAAGAGCAGTGTGGTTTCAGAAGTGGTAGAGGATGTGTGGATCAAGTGTTTGCTTTGAAGAATGTATGTGAGAAATACTTAGAAAAACAAATGGATTTGTATGTAGCATTTATGGATCTGGAGAAGGCATATGATAGAGTTGATAGAGATGCTCTGTGGAAGGTATTAAGAATATATGGTGTGGGAGGCAAGATGTTAGAAACAGTGAAAAGTTTTTATCGAGGATGTAAGGCATATGTACGTGTAGGAAGAGAGGAAAGTGATTGGTTCTCGGTGAATGTAGGTTTGCGGCAGGGGTGTGTGATGTCTCCATGGTTGTTTAATTTGTTTATGGATGGGGTTGTTAGGGAGGTGAATTCAAGAGTTTTGGAAAGAGGGGCAAGTATGCAGTCTGTTGTGGATGAGAGAGCTTGGGAAGTGAGTCAGTTGTCGTTCGCTGATGATACAGCGCTGGTGGCTGATTCATGTAAGAAACTGCAGAAGCTGGTGACTGAGTTTGGCAAAGTGTGTGAAAGAAGAAAGTTAAGAGGAAATGTGAATAAGAGCAAGATTATTAGGTACAGTAGGGTTGAGGGTCAAGTCAATTGGGAGGTAAGTTTGAATGGAGAAAAACTGGAGGAAGTAAAGTGTTTTAGATATCTGGGAGTGGATCTGGCAGCGGATGGAACCATGGAAGCGGAAGTGAATCATAGGGTGGGGGAGGGGGCGAAAATTCTGGGAGCCTTGAAGAATGTTTGGAAGTCGAGAACATTATCTCGGAAAGCAAAAATGGGTATGTTTGAAGGAATAGTGGTTCCAACAATGTTGTATGGTTGCGAGGCGTGGGATATGGATAGAGTTGTGCGCAGGAGGGTGGATGTGCTGGAAATGAGATGTTTGAGGACAATGTGTGGTGTGAGGTGGTTTGATCGAGTAAGTAATGTAAGGGTAAGAGAGATGTGTGGAAATAAAAAGAGCGTGGTTGAGAGAGCAGAAGAGGGTGTTTTGAAATGGTTTGGTCATATGGAGAGAATGAGTGAGGAAAGATTGACCAAGAGGATATATGTGTCGGAGGTGGAGGGAACGAGGAGAAGTGGGAGACCAAATTGGAGGTGGAAAGATGGAGTGAAAAAGATTTTGAGTGATCGGGGCCTGAACATGCAGGAGGGTGAAAGGCGGGCAAGGAATAGAGTGAATTGGAACGATGTGGTATACAGGGGTCGACGTGCTGTCAATGTATTGAACCAGGGCATGTGAAGCGTCTGGGGTAAACCATGGAAAGTTCTGTTTGGCCTGGATGTAGAAAGGGAGCTGTGGTTTCGGTGCATTATTACATGACACCTAGAGACTGAGTTTGACGAATGGGGCCTTTGGTGTCTTTTCCTAACGCTACCTTGCAAACATGAGGGGAGGGGGTTGTTATTCCATGTGTGGCGAGGTGGCGATGTGAACAAATAAAGGCAGACAGTATGAATTATGTACATGTGTATATATGTATATGTCTGTGTGTGTATATATATGTGTACATTGAGATGTAGAGGCATATATTTTTGCGTGTGTGGACGTGTATGTATATACATGTGTATGTGGGCGGGTTGGGCCAATCTTTCATCTGTTTCCTTGCGCTACCTCGCTAACGCGGGAGACAGCGACAAAGCAAAATAAATAGATAAATAAATATATACATATATATATATATATATATACGAATAAAGTGTATATGAACGCGCACCTTCATAGAACATACAAACCTCCAACAGCCAGGATCGAACCTGGGACCCCTTGTGCAAGAGGCAGGCATGCTAACCGCTAGGCTAAGGGACTGTACAATAGGAAACAACTATTCGAAATACTAAGTACTCGAATACCCTTCGTCTCACAATGGTGAGCAACGCGGTCTATCGGTTGTTTCCAAACAGAACACATAGCCAGCTGATAGCGTTTTATCGAACCTAACTGTACAACGCGGAGTTATATGAATACGAATAAAGTGTATATGAACGCGCACCTTCATAGAACATACAAACCTCCAACAGCCAGGATCGAACCTGGGACCCCTTGTGCAAAACGCTATCAGCTGGCTATGTGTTCTGTTCGGAAACAACCGATAGACCCCGTTACTCACCATTGTGAGACGATGGGTATTCGAGTACTTAGTATTTCGAATAGTTGTTTCCTATTATACAGTTCCTTAGCCTAGCGGTTAGCATGCCTGCCTCTTGCACAAGGGGTCCCAGGTTCGATCCTGGCTGTTGGAGGTTTGTATGATATATATATATATATATTTTTTTTTATTTATTTTGCTTTGTCGCTGTCTCCCGCGTTTGCGAGGTAGCGCAAGAAAACAGACGAAAGAAATGGCCCAACCCACCCCCATACACAATGTACACACACACATGCCCACACACCAAATATACATACCTATACATCTCAATGTACACATATATATACACACAGACACATACATATATACCCATGCACACAATTCACACTGTCTGCACCTATTCATTCCCATCGCCACCTCGCCACACATGGAATACCATCCCCCTCCCACCTCATGTGTGCGAGGTAGCACTAGGAAAAGACAACAAAGGCCCCATTCCTTCATACTCAGTCAAGCAATAATGCCCGAAACCACAGCTCCCTTTCCACATCCAGGACCCACAAAACTTTCCATGGTTTACCCCAGACGCTTCACATGCCCTGATTCAGTCCACTGATAGCACGTCAACCCCGGTATACCACATCGATCCATTTCACTCTATTCCTTCCCCGCCTTTCACCCTCCTGCATGTTCAGGCCCCGATCACTCAAAATCTTTTTCACTCCATCTTTCCACCTCCAATTTGGTCTCCTACTTCTCCTCGTTCCCTCCACATCCGACACATATATCCTCTTGGTCAATCTTTCCTCACTCATTCTCTCCATGTGCCCAAACCATTTCAGAACACACTTTTCTGCTCTCTCAACCACGCTCTTTTTATTTCCACACATCTCTCTTACCCTTACAATACTTACTCGATCAAACCACCTCACACCACACATTGTCCTCAAACATCTCATTTCCAGTACATCCACCCTCCTGCGCACACAACTCTATCCATATCCCACGCCTCGCAACCATACAACATTATTGGAACCACTATTCCTTCAAACATACCCATATTTGCTTTCCGAGATAATGTTCTCGACTTCCAAACATTCTTCAAGGCTCCCAGAATTTTCGCCACCTCCCCCACCCTATGATTCACTTCCGCTTCCATGGTTCCATCCGCTGCCAGATCCACTCCCAGATATCTAAAACACTTTACTTCCTCCAGTTTTTCTCCATTCAAACTTACCTCCCAGTTGACTTGACCCTCAACCCTACTGTACCTAATAACCTTGCTCTTATTCACATTTCCTCTTAACTTTCTTCTTTCACACACTTTACCAAACTCAGTCACCAGCTTCTGCATTTTCTCACATGAATCAGCCACCAGCGATGTATCATCAGCGAACAACAACTGACTCACTTCCCAAGCTCTCTCATCCACAACAGACTTCATACTTGCCCCTCTTTCCAAAACTCTTACATTCACCTCCCTAACAACCCCATCCATAAACAAATTAAACAACCATGGAGACATCACACACCCCTGCCGCAAACCTACATTCACTGTAATGTAAGAAAGTAAATTCACGATTAATATGGGTAAAACTGAAAGTTGATGGAGAGAGATGGGTGATTATTGGTGCATATGCACCTGGGCATGAGAAGAAAGATCATGAGAGGCAAGTCTTTTGGGAGCAGCTGAATGAGTGTGTTAGTGGTTTTGATGCACAAGACCGGGTTATAGTGATGGGTGATTTGAATGCAAAGGTGAGTAATGTGGCAGTTGAGGGAATAATTGGTATACATGGGGTGTTCAGTGTTGTAAATGGAAATGGTGAAGAGCTTGTAGATTTATGTGCTGAAAAAGGACTGGTGATTGGGAATACCTGGTTTAGAAAGCGAGATATACATAAGTATACGTATGTAAGTAGCAGAGATTGCCAGAGAGCGTTATTGGATTACGTGTTAATTGACAGGCGCGCGAAAGAGAGACTTTTGGATCTTAATGTGCTGAGAGGTGCAACTGGAGGGATGTCTGATCATTATCTTGTGGAGGCTAAGATGAAGATATCTATAGGTTTTCAGAAAAGAAGAGTGAATGTTGGGGTGAAGAGGGTGGTGAGAGTAAGTGAGCTTGGGAAGGAGACTTGTGTGAGGAAGTACCAGGAGAGACTGAGTACAGAATGGAAAAAGGTGAGAACAATGGAAGTAAGGGGAGTGGGGGAGGAATGGGATGTATTTAGGGAATCAGTGATGGATTGCGCAAAAGATGCTTGTGGCATGAGAAGCGTGGGAGGTGGCTTGATTAGAAAGGGTAGTGAATGGTGGGATGAAGAAGTAAGATTATTAGTGAAAGAAAAGGGAGAGGCATTAGGACGATTTTTGCAGGGAAAAAATGCAATTGAGTGGGAGATGTATAAAAGAAAGAGACAGGAGGTCAAGAGAAAGGTGCAAGAGGTGAAAAAGAGGGCAAATTAGAGTTGGGGTGAGAGAATATCATTAAATTTTAGGGAGAATAAAAAGATGTTCTGGAAGGAGATAAATAAAGTGCGTAAGACAAGGGAGCAAATGGGAACTTCAGTGAAGGGCGCTAATGGGGAGGTGATAACAAGTAGTGGTGATGTGAGAAGGAGATGCAGTGAGTATTTTGAAGGTTTGTTGAATGTGTTTGATGATAGAGTGGCAGATATAGGGTATTTTGGTCGAGGTGGTGTGCAAAGTGAGAGGGTTAGGGAAAATGATTTGGTAAACAGAGAAGAGGTAGTAAAAGCTTTGCGGAAGATGAAAGCCGGCAAGGCAGCAGGTTTGGATGGTATTGCAGTGGAATCTATTAAAAAAGGGGGTGACTGTATTGTTGACTGGTTGGTAAAGTTATTTAATGTATGTATGACTCATGGTGAGGTGCCTGAGGATTGGCGGAATGCGTGCATAGTGCCATTGTACAAAGGCAAAGGGGATAAGAGTGAGTGCTCAAATTACAGAGGTATAAGTTTGTTGAGTATTCCTGGTAAATTATATGGGAGGGTATTGATTGAGAGGGTGAAGGCATGTAAAGAGCATCAGATTGGGGAAGAGCAGTGTGGTTTCAGAAGTGGTAGAGGATGTGTGGATTAGGTGTTTGCTTTGAAGAATGTATGTGAGAAATACTTAGAAAAGCAAATGGATTTGTATGTAGCTTTTATGGATCTGGAGAAGGCATATGATAGAGTTGATAGAGATGCTCTGTGGAAGGTATTAAGAATATATGGTGTGGGAGGCAAGTTGTTAGAAGCAATGAAAAGTTTTTATCGAGGATGTAAGGCATGTGTACGTGTAGGAAGAGAGGAAAGTGATTGGTTCTCAGTGAATATATGTATATATATATATATATATATATATATATATATATATATATATATATATATATATATATATATATATATATATATATATATATATATATATATATATATATATATATATATATATATATATATATATATATATATATATATATATATCCCTGGGGATAGGGGAGAAAGAATACTTCCCAAGCATTCTTCACGTGTTGATGGCGACTAAAAGAGACGGGAGTGGGGGGCTAGAAACCCTCCTCTCCCTGTATTTTAACTTTCTAAAAGGGGAAACAGAAGAAGGAGTCTCGCGAGGAGTGCTCATCTTCCTCGAAGGCTCAGATTGGGGTGTCTAAATGTGTGTGGATGTAACCAAGATGAAAAAAAAGGAGAGATAGGTAGTATGTGTGAGGAAAGGAGCCTGGATGTTTTGGCTCTGAGTGAAACGAAGCTCAAGGGTAAAGGGGAAGAGTGGTTTGGGAATGTCTTGGGAGTAAAGTCAGGTGCTAGTGAGAGGACAAGAGCAAGGGAAGGAGTAGCACTACTCCTGAAACAGGAGTGGTGGGAGTATGTGATAGAGTGTAAGAAAGTAAACTCTAGATTGATATGGGTAAAACTGAAAGTTGATGGAGAGAGATGGGTGATTATTGGTGCATATGCACCTGGGCATGAGAAGAAAGATCATGAGAGGCAAGTCCTTTGGGAGGCAGCCGAATGAGTGTGTTAGTGGTTTTGATGCACGAGACCGGGTTATATTGATGGGTGATTTGAATGCAAAGGTGAGTAATGTGGCAGTTGAGGGAATAATTGTTATACATGGGGTGTTCAGTGTTGTAAATGGAAATGGTAAAGAGCTTGTAGATTTATGTGTTGAAAAAGGACTGATGATTGGGAATACCTGGTTTAAAAAGCGAGATATACATAAGTATACGTATGTAAGTAGGAGAGATGGCCAGAGAGCGTTATTGGATTACATGTTAATTGATAGGCGCGCGAAAGGGAGACTTTTGGATGTCAATGTGCTGAGAGGTGCAACTGGAGGGATGTCTGATCATTATCTTGTGGAGGCGAAGGTGAAGATTTGTAGAGGTTTTCAGAAAAGAAGAGTGAATGTTGGGGTGAAGAGAGTGGTGAGAGTAAATGAACTTGGGAAGGAGACTTGTGTGAGGAAGGACAAGGAGAGACTGGATACAGAATGGAAAAAGGTGAGAACAAATGACGCAAGGGGAGTGGGAGAGAAATGGGATGTATTTAGGGAAGCAGTGATTGCTTGCGCAAAAGATGCTTCTGGCATGAGAAGCGTGGGGGTGGGCAGATTAGAAAGGGTGGTGAGTGGTGGGATGAAGAAGGAAGATTATTAGTGAAAGAGAAGAGAGAGGCATTTGGACGATTTTTGCAGGGAAATAATGCAAATGAGTGGGAGATGTATAAAAGAAAGAGGCAGGAGGTCAAGAGAAAGGTGCAAGAGGTGAAAAAGAGGGTAAATGAGAGTTGGGGTGAACGAGTATCATTAAATTTCAGGGATGATAAAAACATGTTTTGGCAGGAGGTAAATAAAGTGCGTTAGACAAGGGAACAAATGGGAACTTCAGTGAAGGGCACTAATGGGGAGGTGAAAACGAGTAGTGGTAATGTGATAAGGAGATGCAGTGAGTATTTTGAAGGTTTGTTGAATGTGTTTGATGATAGAGTGGCAGATATAGGGTGTTTTGGTCTAGGTGGTGTGCAAAGAGAGAGGTTTAGGGAAAATGATTTGGTAAACAGAGAAGAGGTAGTAAAAGCTTTGCGGAAGATGAAAGCCGTCAAGACAGCGGGTTTGGATGGTATTGCAGTGGAATTTATTAAAAAAGGGGGTGACTGTATTGTTGACTGGTTGGTAAGGTTATTTAATGTATGTATGATTCATGTTGAGGTGCCTGAGGATTGGTGGAATGCTTGCATAGTGCCATTGTATAAAGGCTAAGGGGATAAGAGTGAGTGCTCAAATGACAGAGGTATAAGTTTGTTGATTATTCCTGGTAAATTATATGGTAGGGTATTGATTGAGAGGGTGAAGGCATGCACAGAGCAACAGTTTGGGGAAGAGCAGTGTGGTTTCAGAAGTGGTAGATGATGTGTGGATCAGGTGTTTGCTTTGAAGAATGTATGTGAGAAATACTTAGAAAAGCAAATGGATTTGTATGTACCATTTATAGACCTGGAGAAGGCATATGATAAAGTTGATAGAGATGCTCTGTGGAAGGTATTAAGAATATATGGTGTGGGAGGCAAGTTGTTAAAAGCAGTGAAAAGTTTATGTCGAGGATGTAAAGCATGTGTACGTGTAGGAAGAGAGGAAAGTGATTGGTTCTCAGTGAATGTAGGTTTGCGGCAGGGGTGTGTGATATCGCCATGGTTGTTTAATTTGTTTATGGATGGTGTTGTTAGGGAGGTGAATGCAAGAGTTTTGGAAAGAGGGGCAAGTATGCAGTCTGTTGTGGATGAGAGAGCTTGGGAAGTGAGTCAGTTGTTGCTCGCTGATGATACAGCGCTGGTGGCTGATTCATGTGAGAAACTGCAGAAGCTGGTGACTGAGTTTGGTAAAGTGTGTGAAAGAAGAAAGTTGAGAGTAAATGTGAATAAGAGCAAGGTTATTAGGTACAGTAGGGTTGAGGGTCAAGTTAATTGGGAGGTAAGTTTGAATGAAGAAAAACTAGAAGAAGTGAAGTGTTTTAGATATCTGGGAGTGTATTTGGCCGCGGATGGAACCATGGAAGCGGAAGTGAATCATAGGGTGGGGGAGGGGGCAAGAATTCTTGGAGTCTTGAAGAATGTTTGGAAGTCGAAAAACATTTTCTTGGAACACAAAAATGGGTATGTTTGATGGAATAGTGGTTCCAACAATGTTGTATGGTTGCTAGGCGTGGGCTGTGGATAGAGTTGTGCGCAGGAGGGTGGATGTGCTGGAAATGAGATGTTTGAGGACAATATGTGGTGTGAGGTGGTTTGATCGAGTAAGTAATATAAGGGTAAGAGAGATGTGTGGTAATAAAAAGAGTGTGGTTGAGAGAGCAGATGTTACCATATATCTGGTCTTTTCTAGATACACACACACACACAAACTCTCTCTCTCTCTCTCTCTCTCTCTCTCTCTCTCTCTCTCTCTCTCTCTCTCTCTCTCTCTCTCTCTCTCTCTCTCTCTCCCTAGTACGCATTCAGGTCATGAACGCCACTCTAGTGCGTGAATGTGTCCCAGACAGAACTGAGGATGTCGCATTTTTCTGTGGTTATGGAAGCCGTTTCCTGGCCTTGTACACCACCCGATGCTGCCTACTGCTCTCTCCCCCGACTCATCTTGGAGCTCATTACGTATCTAAAAGTAATGATTTTTCTATGTGTCTGTGATTACTTCCGTTGATTAATGTTTGTCTTTTATATGTACCATATACTAATTGCTCTATAAGTACGGACAAACACACACACACACACACCCACACACACACATACACACACATACACACACACACACACACAGACCAACACACACACACACACACACACACACACACACACACACACACACACACACACACACACCAGCCTCGTCCAGGTACTCATTTATCGACCAGCCTCAAAGGGGAACGAACACCTGGGTTGGGTGTGGACAGACTGTCGTGTCCAGAACTGGAACAGTGAAAATGAGTATAGTGACCCAGCTCAGGAATATGAAGGTGTAGTGAAGATGAATCGAGAACCAGGGTTGTTAAGAACATGAAGTGCACTCATCCCCAAGGTTCCAGCGACAACGAACGAGTCAAAACAAAGTAGTCTTAGACCTCTAAAACCTTATATTACTTTTCCTCTCTTCCTGTAGTCTGTAATGTGGAGCCTCTCCTTGATATTTTACATTACTGTTCCTCTCTTCCTGTAGTCTGTAATGTGGAGCCTCACCTTGATATTTTACATTACTGTTCCACTCTTCCTGTAGTCTGTAATGTGGAGCCTCACCCTGATATTTTACATTACTGTTCCACTCTTCCTGTAGTCTGTAATGTGGAGCCTCACCTTGATATTTTACATTACTGTTCCACTCTTCCTGTAGTCTGTAATGTGGATCCTCACCTTGATATTTTACATTACTGTTCCTCTCTTCCTGTAGTCTGTAATGTGGAGCCTCACCTTGATATTTTACATTACTGGTCCTCTCTTCCTGTAGTCTGTAATGTGGAGCCTTACCTTGATATTTTACATTACTGTTCCTCTCTTCCTGTAGTCTGTAATGTGGAGCCTCACCTTGATATCTCAAGTTCTTTGCCCAAGTCACTGGCAAGGATTAAGACGTTTTTCCAGTCGTTACCACTCGCTGTTTTACCCAGGCCGACCCGCCGTCCTGCTTCATGCCTCGTTAACAGCACTGATAACCTTCACTTTAAGGAATTGTTATTTATTTTACGTGGACTTTATCTAACCAATTTTGAAATTCACATAGTTGACACCAGGTGCTGCTTCTGTATGTCAGCTGCTGTATCATTGTTCACTTGTAATACCATGTAGTCTGTATTCCAGTCCTTACAATGTTTATTAATAACAACTTCTAGAGTAAACAGTAATCTGTTGGTACTATATAACGTTGTCTATTCATCAACCATTCACTTCTTCTAAGAATGTCGTAAGCTGATCTTGGATAACAGCCTCCATCATTCCCCGAGTACCGAGGTAGAGCTAATTGGATGATACTTTTCTGTCCGTTTCTTATCTTACAGATTGAAGTAACATTTTCCAGCTCCAGTCCCCGGGCAGTTTGCTCCCTGACAATGACCTGCTGAACAGTGTTAACAATGAAGGGGCTCTCTCTCTCTCTCTCTCTCTCTCTCTCTCTCTCTCTCTCTCTCTCTCTCTCTCTCTCTCTCTCTCTCTCTCTCTCTCTCTCTCTCTCTCTCTCTCTCTCTCTCTCTCTCTCTCTCTCTCACGCGGTTTATGTCTCAGAATCGGGGATGTCTATGAGAGAGAGAGAGAGAGAGAGAGAGAGAGAGAGAGAGAGACAGACAGACAGACAGACAGACAGACGGTTAGAGACAGAGAAAGAGAGAGCAACAACCAAAAAGAAGTGTACGGCAAGGGAGAGATGGTACAATAGCCAGCTTTACGAGTCCGTCTGACAAGGGGAATGGTTTCCTCTGGTACTAATGCAGTAATGGCTTCCCTGGCACGACACCATCCCTGCTGCCAGGTGGATGAAGTATTACATGTAGCGCCGTCTGGCAGGCCAGTGCTGAGCGTATTGACCTGGTTATTGTGCGGGTTGAGCACCTACCGGCAGGTGGCTGCACTGTTTTGTTCTCCTTGGTTACGACGGTACGACCCTCGAGCACGACGGTACAACCTTCGAGCACGACGGTACGACCCTCGACCACAGCGGTACAACCCTCGACCACAACGGTACGACCCTCGACCACGACGGTACAACCCTCGACCACAACGGTACAACCCTCGACCACAGCGGTACAACCCTCGACCACAACGGTACGACCCTCAAGCACGACGGTACAACCCTCGACTACGACGGTACGACCCTCAAGCACGACGGTACGACCCTCGAGCACGACAACATGTTTCATGGGTGTGATCAGTGTGACTTTGAGGCGTCCGGTAAAGGTCAGCGCAGTTTTCTCCGCTATCTTCAAGAATCGTACAATGGTGCTCAAATGATCGTACAATGGTCCCCAAGGATCGTAAGATGGTGCTCAAGGATCGTACAATGATGTTCAAGGATCGTACCATCGCACTCAAGGAACGTTCAATGGTAGTCAAGGATCGTATAATGGTACTCAAAGATAGTACAATGGTGTTCGAGGATCGTACCATGGTACTCAAGGATCGTACAATGGTGCTCAAACATCGTAAAATGGTGCACAGGGATCGTACCATGGTACTCAAGGGTCGTACCATAGTAGTCAAGGATTGTACAGTGGTTATCAAGGATAGCATATTTCCGCTCAAAGATCTTACCAAGGTACTCAAGGATCATACCATGTACTGAAGACTAGCACAGTGGTACTCATGGATCGTATTATGGTACTCAAGGACCGAAACATGTTACTCAAGGATCGTACCATGTAACTCAAGGATCGTACCATGGGCTAAAAGGATCGTACAATGGTACTCAAGGATTTTACAATGGTACTCAAGGATCGTATCATGGTAATCGAGGATCGTACAATAGTGCTCAAAGATCATACAATGGCACTCAAGGATCTTATCATGATGCTTAAGGCTCGTGTAATGGTACTCAAATATCGCACAGTGGTACTAAAGGATCGTACCATAATACTCAATTATCGTACAATGGTATTCAGGAATCTTAAAATGGTACTCAAAGATCGTACAATGGAATTCACGGATCGTACAATAGTGCTCAAGGATCGTACCACAGTACTCAAGAATCATGCCTTGGCACCCAAGAATCGCACCTTGGTGCTCAGGGATCGCACAATGGTGCTCAAGGATCGTACAATAATACATAAGGATCGTATCATGTTACTCGAGGATCGTACAATAATACATAAGGATCGTACCATGTTACTCAAGGATCGTACAATAATACATAAGGATCGTACCATGTTACTCAAGGATCGTACCATGGAACTCAAGGAACGCACCATGGTACCCAAGGATTGTACAATGGTACTCAGTGATCGTAAAATGGTACTCAAAGATCGTACAATTGTAATCAAGAATCGTACCATGGTACTCAAGGATCGTACCTTGGTGCTTAAGGGTCGTAAAATAGTACTCAAGGATCGTACAACGGTGCTCCAGAATGGTACGTTGGCGCTCAGGGATCGTGCCATAGTACTCAAGGATTGTGCCTTGGCACTCAAGGATCGCATTTTGGAGCTCAAGGATCATATAAAAGTACTCAAAGATCGTACAATGGTACTTAAAGATCGTACCATAGTACTCAAAGATCATATCATGATACTCGAGGGTCGTACAATGGTGCTCAAGGATCTCACACACACAACGGTGCGCAGCAAAGATCGTAAAATAGTGCTCAAGGATAGTACCATGTTGCTCAAGGATCGGACCATGGTACTCAAGGATCGTACCTTGGTGTTTAAGGGTCGTAAAATAGTACTCAAGGATCGTCCAATGGTACTAAAGGATCGTCCAATGGTACTAAAGGATCGTATCATGGTACTCAAGGATCGTACAATTGTGCACTAGGGTGGTACGATGGTGTTCAGGGATCGTGATATAGTACTCAAGGATTGTGCCATGGCACTCAAGGATCGCACTTTGGTGTTCAAGGATCGTATTCTTGGTACTCAAGGATCATACAACGGCGCTCAAGGATCCCGCCATGGTAATCAAGGATCTTACAATGGTACTCAAGGAACGTACAATGGTCCTCAAGGATCGTAAAATGGTACCCAAGGATCGTTACATGATGCTCAAGGATCGTGCAATGGTATTCAAGGATTGTATTATGGTACTCAAGGATCGTACAATGGTACTCAATGATTGCATAATGGTGCTCCAAGATCGTACAATGGTGCTAAAGGATCGCACAATGGTACACAAGGATCGTACCATGGAACTCAAGGATCGGACCATGGTAGTCAATGATCGTACAATAGTGGTCAAGGATCGAACCATGGTCCTCAAGAATAGGACAATGTTATTCAAGGATCGTACAATGGTACTCAAGGATCGCGTCATAGCATTCAAGGATCGTATCATGGTGCTCATTGATCATACAGCGGTACTCATGGATCATGTCATGGTCCTCAAGGATCGTACAACGGTGCTCAAAGATCGTAATGTGGTACTCAAGGATCGTAAAATGGTGCTCAAGGATCGTACAATGATACTCAAGGATCTTACTGTGGTGCTCAAGGATCGTACAGTGGTATTCAAGAATTGTACAATTGTACTCAAAGATCGTATAATGGTCAACAAGAATCGTACAATGGTGGTCAAGGATCGCGCCATGGTCCTCAAGGAACGTAAAATGGTATTCAAAAATCGTACAAAGGTACACAAAGATCGTACCATGGTACTCAAGGATCGTATCATGATGCTCAAAGATCGTACAGTGGTACTCAAGGATCGTATCATGATGCTCAAGGATCGCAAAATGGTATTCAAGGTTCGTGCCATGGTACTCAAAGATCGTACAGTGGTACTCAAGGATCGTATCATGATGCTCAAGGTTCGTGCCATGGTACTCAAAGATCGTACAGTGGTTCTCAAGAATAGTACCATATTGCTCATGGATCGTACAATAGCACTCAAGGCTCGTTCAGTGGTGCTCAGTGATGGTACTATGGTGCTCAAAGGATCCTACCATGGTATTCAAGGACTCTCCCTTGGTGCTCAAGGCTCGTACCTTGGTGCTCGATGATCGTTCAATGGTGCTCAGTGATGGTACTATGGTGTTCAAGGATCCTACCATGGTATTCAAGGATTGTACCATGGTGTTCATGGATCATACAATGGTGTTCCAGGATGGTACCATGGTGATCTGGTATCATACAATAGTACTGAACGATCGTACCTTGCTGCTCTGGAGTCGCCCAATAGCGGACAAGGATGGTGCCATGGTGCTCAAGGATCGTAACTTGGTGCTCAAAAATCGTACCATGGTGCTTAAGGATCGTAACTTGGTGCTCAAGGATCGTACCATGGTGCTCAAGGATTGTAGCTTGGTGCTCAAGGATCGTACCATGGTGCTTAAGGATTGTAACTTGGTGCTTAAGGATCGCACCATGGTGCTCAAGGATCGTGTCATGGTGCTCAAGGTTAGTACCATGGTACTAGAGGATCTTACAAGGGTGCTCAAGGATCGTATAATAGGATCAAGGATAGTACAATGGCATTCAAGGATTGGACCATTTTTCTTAAGGATCGGACCGTGGTGCTCAAGGATCGTATCTTGGTGTTTAAGGGTCGTAAAATAGCACTCAAGGATCGTAGAATGGAACTCAAGGATGGGATCATGGTACTGTAGGATCGTACAATGGTGATCTAGGATGGTACCTTTGTGCTCAGGGATCATACCTTAGTATTCAAGGATAGTACAATGGTACTCAAGGATCATCCAATGGTACTCGAGGGTCGTACCATGGTACTGAAGTATAAAAATGGTGGTCAAGGATCGTACAGTGATACTCAAGGATTGTGCAATGGTACTCAAGGATCATCCAATGGTACTCGAGGGTCGTACCATGGTACTGAAGTATAAAAATGGTGGTCAAGGATCGTACAGTGATACTCAAGGATAGTACAATGGTACTCAAGGATCATCCAATGGTACTCGAGGGTCGTACCATGGTACTGAAGTATAAAAATGGTGGTCAAGGATCGTACAGTGATACTCAAGGATTGTGCAATGGTACTCAAGGATCGTACAATGGTATTCAAGGATGGTACAATAGTGCTCGATGATAGTACTATAGTGCTCAAGAACCGTACCATGGTACTCAAGGATCCTCCCTTGGTGCTCAAGGATCGTACAGTAGTACTCAAGGATCGTACCATGGTACTCAAGAATCGTACAATGGTGCTCAAGGATCGTACCATGGTATTCAAAGATGGTACCATGGTGCTCAAAGATCGTACCATGGTACTCAAGAATCGTACAATGGTGCTCAAGGATCGTACCATGGTATTCAAAGATGGTACCATGGTGCTCAAGGATCGTACAATGGTACTCAAGGATCGTTCAATGGTGCTCAAGGATCGTACCATGGTATTCAATGATCGTACCATCGTTCTCAAGGATCGTATATTGGTGCTCAAGGATGGTACCATGGTGCTCAAGGATCGTACCATGATGCTCATTGATCGTATCGTGGTGCTCAAAGCTGGTACCACGGCACTCAAGGATTGTATCATGGTGCTCAAGGATGGTACTATGGTATTCAAGGATCGTACCACGATGTTCATTCATCGTACCGTGGTGCTCAAGGATCATACACAGGTACTCAAGGATCGTGCGATGGTATTCAAGGATAGCATCATGGTGCTCATTGATCGTACCATGGTGCTCAAGGATCGTAGAATGGTACCCAGAGATCATAAAATGGTGCTCAATGTTCGTACAATGGTGCTCAAGTATCGTACAACGGTACTCAAGGATCATACCATGGTGCTCAATGATCGTACCATGGTGCGCAATAATCGTACAATGGTACCAAGTATCGTACAAAGGTACTCAAGGATCATACCATGGTGATCATGGATCGTACGATGGTACTCAAGAATCGTACAATGGTACTCAGGGATCGTAAAATCGTACTCAAGGATCGTACCTTGGTATTCGAGGATAGTACAGTGGTACTCAAAGGTCGTACAAAGGTACTCAGGGATCATACTATACTATTCAAGGATCGTAGCATGGTACTCAAAGATAGTACATTGGTGCCCAAGGTTCGTACGATGGTGCTCAAGGACCGTACAATGGTACTCAAAGATCGTACAATGGTGTTCAGGGATCGTATAATGGTACTCATGGATCGTAGCATCGTGCTCAAGGATCTTACAATGATACCAAAGGATTGTATATTGGTATTCAAGGATCGTATCACGGTAGTCGAGGATCGTACAATGGTACTAAAGGATCGTACTTTGGTACTCAAAGATCGTATCATGGTAGTTGAGGATCGTACAATGTTACTCAAGGATCGTACAATGGGGAGTCACCTATTCCGGATTACCCTACCTCTTCAATGCTATTCTTGGGTAGGTTAGGTTAGTTTGGAATAGATTAGGTTAAGTTTGTAACCTAGCTTAAGCTAATCACACCAAACCAAACCTAGAATACGTTAGGGATGAACCTGCAGATAACCTCTATTCACTCTGGACGTGGAGAAAGTCTGCACTCAGGAACTCTACCCTCACACAGTTCCAATCTGGATGCTGCTCACGTTTAGTTACGTTAGTCAGTTCATACCGTTCATCCACTACTTTCTACTATGAAAGTAATTCTTTATCGTTTTTACCAAGTTTCAAACTTGAACCCATGCTGCAGTCTCTTGTTAGTCTATATTTGCTCTTAATGATCACCTCTACACTGTTGATGTCATCAATTGGTCTGATAACTTAAAAGGTTATGATGAAATCATCCCTCACTTTTCTTTCTTCCGTGGTGGCCTTTGGCCTCTCATCGTAATTCAGCGCTCCTGATTCTACTTCTGTCTTCCTTACCAGGTCCTAAGCTTTCTCTGTTGGCTCGTTTTCTTTTATTTTGTTTATTAATTGTGATAGCTAAACTTGAGAGGCCCATGCCAGTTTTGGCTCAATATACGATGTGAAGTGTTTGCTGAATGATTCCTCATCCATTCATGTACTTGAATACGATTCTAATATTTACAGTAGACAGTTTGTCTCTTTGCTGTTATTCTAGGTGACAGTGTTGACTCTCTAGTCCTTCTTCTACACACACTTGTAGCTTATTTCTTGCGACATGACATTCGTTTGGAGATTTTCCTTAACTGTGTCCCATCCTCATTGGTTTGCGATTACTTGAACTGAATTTCATCAACCAATTATCAGAAAAACTTTAGGATTTGTCTATTAAGTCCCGGCCTTGATGTGGACTTTAGTCCGTGACTGGAACCTCCAACATGAAAAAAAAAGAATAGCTCCCCTTGTAAACTGATGTGCCATCATCCATGCACATGTTCAAGTACGAGTCCAACCATTCTGGCAAGTCAGTACCTAAATCAAGAGGAGCAATAGACTCAGAACTGATCCCTGCCACACGCCACCGATGACCCCAACTTATTTCGAGAACGCTCCTCTTACATGCGTCCCTTGTTCCCTTCCGCTACGGTAATCCTCTCTCTATCGAAGGCGTCTTCCCCTTATTCTTGCGTTAAAATTCAACTTTCATCATCCCCCTGGGCGATAATATGTCAAACCTTCTCTTGTATTGCACTAAACTACAGCTCATTCTCACATGGAATTCTAAGAGCTTCGTTGCACAAGACCTGCTTTCCGCATTGTCTTTCTATTGCAATTTTCTACTTTTCCAAGTATTTAACAGACTACACTCGTCGGAGACCGGTTTGTAGTTCATCACAAAATCTCAGTCTCCTTTCTTAAAGGTGGGCATGACACTTGCCCTCTACTACTCCCTTGGCACTTTACTTTCATCCAGCGACATCTTGTGTGTGTGTGTGTGTGTGTGTGTGTGTGTGTGTGTGTGTGTGTGTGTGTGTGTGTGTGTGTGTGTGTGTGTGTGAAATTTTCATAAGAAAGCTCTGTGCTTCATCATGCTACTCACGGGGCCGATTATCGCCCGTATTCCAGAGCTGAAACTTTGCGTTTTTTCTGGTTTGTTATGAAAAAAATGGTTAAAACTGTGACATAAAGAAGACATTGCTTGGTGTGTAGACTTGGTCATCAGAAGTGAAAGTGGCGTGGAATACAATAGTGATGCGAAAATGATTTAAGAAAATGCTCACGACAGAATGTGTTATAAACACAATCACCAACTTTACATGTGCTTTTACATTGGTCAGAGTACCACGCATAAATGGATTCCTTAGTGAAACACAAAGTCACCTTCATGAATTACCCTAATCTTACAAGAATTTAGGATGTAAACAAAATCAGACAAACATAAAGACATATTAATTCGCACTTTTATATTCATTTATGATGAGACCAAGATCAGTTTGTCTTGGTGTTACCCAGGACTGTTCTGATGGCTCCTGCAGCCCAAGGCTCCCACTTGCAGGAGAATGTGGAGCCCTCTGGAGTGAGAGGTTATTGGATGGGACTGTACTCCCAGCTTGCTAAAGGTGATATACAGGCATTTCATGATGTTGACCTGTGTAGCATATGTACTACAGTTTGCTAAAACCTTGACCAACCTGATGACCATAAGACTGCGGTTATCAATATGCAGAACGAATACCAGTTCCTTTCAGAGCACACAGAGGAGGAGGAGGAGGAGGAGGAGGAGATTATCCTGAACTGGTAACCTCCCATATGACACAAGATTAATGATGGTTGGCACAAGGTGAGTGCAATATGAAAGAGCTGCAGGGATATAAAAAGCAGGGATCTATAAGACTGACATGAGTAAGGGACGTGAAATAGCAACCCATTTGAGAGCAGGCCACAATGGAATTAGAGAAATATGCGTTCATTAGAGAAACAGGTAAACATTGCTCATAGGGAGGGACACAGCTACACATGAATGGAATTGATAGACATGTAATGTCATAGTAGGTTATCGTGTTGGGAAGCACCTGTATCAAGCTGAGTAATTACTTCTCAGTATCATTGTCTTGTTGGATATCCTTTATAAGTACTATCCTTATAATTATTATTATTATCATTATTATTACTATATTATTATTATCATTATTATTATTATTATCATTATTATTATTATTATCATTATTATTATTATTATCATTATTATTATTATTATTATTATTATTATTATTATTATTATTATTATTATTATTATTATTATTATTATTATCATTATTATTATTATCATTATCATTATTATTATTATTATTATTATTATTATTATTATTATTATTATTATTATTATTATTATTATTGTTATTATTATTATTATCATTATTATTATTACTATTATTATTATTATTATTATTATTATTATTATTATTATTATTATTATTATTATTATTATTATTATTATTATTATTATTATTATTATTATTATTATTATTATTATTATTATTATTATTATTATTATTATTATTATTATTATTATTATTAT